>NW_007090195.1:43867-91004 GCF_000164805.1 Carlito syrichta
AGCAGGAATTACAGGCATGTGCTACCACGCCCAGCTGATTTTTTGATTTATTGTAGAGATGAGGTCTCGCTGCCCAGGCGGGTCTTGAACCCACGGGCTCAGGCAATCCGCTCACCTCAGCCTCCCAAAGGCGCGGGATTATAGGCTGAGCCACCGAGCCCGGCTTAAAATGTTATTCACATACAATATATTCAACTTCTCACTTACGAATAAAAGAACTGCCACTAATTTTCCTTTATATTTTATATTTTATTTTATCTTATTTTTGAGTTGGAATCTCACTCTGTCACCCAGACTGGAGTGCAGTGGCCACTGGCGGCCACCGCAGCCTCGACTTGCTTGGGCTCTGGTGATCCTTCCGCCTCAGTCTTCCAAGTAGCTGGAACTACAGGTGCGCGCAACTACGCCTGGCTAATTTTTGATTTATTGTAGAGATGATGTCTCACCAAGTTTCCCAGGCAGATCTCGAACCCGCAGGCTCAGGCAATCCACTCACCTCGGCCTCCCAAAGCACGGGATTACAGGCTGAGCCACCGAGCCCGGCTATATTTTATATTTTAACGAAAAACTTTCCACTATAAATTTATGAATAAAATGGAAAGTTTTAGTGCTTAATTCACAAAATATATTTAATGTTTGATTTATAATTGGTGTTCTCTTTGCACATAGTTGTCACTTGTCCATTATTAGAAATGAATAATGCTATATGCAATTCCAATTTACAAATATAAATACTTTCTCTTGGTCCCACAAAGATAAACACATGCAATATCCACACTATAGTATTAAGACTCAAGATGGAAGCTTACAGATACAATGTTAGAAATGATTTAATTAGTATAGAAGTTATGATGAGTTAGTATATATTTTTAGAGAAATTACACTTAGTAAACATCAATCAACCACCAAGAATGTTATAAATATAGGTTTCTGTAGCTTCAGTTACTCTTCATCCAAACTTCAAAATGTTCAAAATTATGGCATGAACTGAATACAAATGTTCCATTTACCAGCAACTTAACTTTTCTGTAACCAAAAAAACCCACAAAACAAAAAACTAACAAATTAGGACTAAGCTAGGGCATACATAGAACATGAGAAATATTGCTAGAACATGGTTATTTTATAATGATATCACATTTTATACAGGCAGTGTAATATACAACTCAGTAAATGTACATAGCTCTGCTTGGTAGAATGAGGTAAGTACATAACTGGCCAGCATGAAGGCTCCTTCCTTCACATAAACAAAAGTACCCTGAAGAAAGACAGGATGCACTTAGAAGAACTCATCTGACTTCGTATTTTCTCCTGAAACTGGATAAAATATCCTAAAATACTGGATTTATAAAGGGAGTGCTGTCTTTCTTGATTTTCACATTGACGACTGATTATAAAAATAAGCTGTAATAGGGAGTAAACTCTCAAACTGAGAGAGTGGAATCTCTACTTGACAATGGGGTGTAAATTAGATATAAATCACATAAAGTAGAATGATTAAAATAATATTAAATGATAAGTCGGAACTACTTTGTAGGAGAAACTGCTGTACTTGAATTTGAATTCTGACTCTGTAGATTATAACTTTGCAGGATAACTTTGGATGAAGTAGCAAAAAGAAAAAATATTGTGAACATTAGATGAGATAATACATATACCGTATCTAGAATAGTGTCTAGCTCATACTGGATTCTCGGTAAATAATATCTATCATGAGCAAGATGAACAGAATATTTCTGAAAATTCATTGATGGGGATATAGCAACAACTCAGTCTCAGTCTCTTCCTTCAAGGAACTTATAGTTCATTTGGTGTAGTTAGGCTCCAAAAAAAAGAAAAAAAAGTACAAGACAGGGAGAAACAAATGGTAGATTTACCTGATGGTTTAGGGGAAAAGAAAATCTTCATCAAAATGGTAATGCTTAAACTAAGTGTTGAAAGATAAGATGTTTATTAAGCAGGCTCTAAAGATAAGGAGGAGAGTCCATGATGATTATAATTTAGGTAGAAGTTCAAGCCAAGTTCAAGGAAATATACATAGTTTAATATTGCTGGATCAGGGGTATAAAGGATGGCTTGGTGGAAGGTAAGGATGACAAATTAGACAGGACCAAAATATGTAGAGGCTTACATTTTAGTATGAACATCATCCTACAGACACAAAAATGTCACTGGAGGATTTCAATTACAGAAGCAACATGATTATATTTCATCGGATAAATATTAAGTTAGTTGCAATATGAAATATATATTAGAGAGGAGCAAGAATAGATGTAGGGATACTGTCCAACAAAGCTATGGCTGCCTAACCTTTTAGAGAATGATGTGTAAGAGAAAAAGCATTGGCAGATTCTGCTTATTGTTTAAAATATAAGGAAATAAGATACTGAAGGTATGAAAGGAAAGGAGAGTTTTGAGATAACTTTTTAAGATCAATGTCATTGAATAACAGAAGTAAGAATTTCAAGAGGAAAAGAGTGATCTGTTGTATCAAATGTTAAAATGAAACTGAAGAGAATTCTCATTTGCAACCATGTTACACACATATATACACACATATATGTTGTATGTGAATGAAAGTCTGGGAGGATTGGTGACAATTATAATACTAGTTGTTGGAAATAAAAGTATGGAAACAATTTTGCTTCTTAGAGTTCTAGTACATTTTAATTATTACTTAAAAAACAAAAATGAGAAACTAAACAAATATTTTTTGTTTTGTTATTTATAGTGTGTTTTTAAAGTACCAGAGTTATGTGTGATTGATTGTCTCATGATAAAGTTAGTGTGGTCCAGATATGGGTCATCTTAAACCCCAAATTGTCATAGATATATAGAAATTTACTTAATGCATTCTCATTGCATGTTATTTTATCAAAAATTTCATGAGAGCCATATCAAAACATAATTTTTAATTTGAACTTATTTAATGAGAATTAAAAATAGTATAACTAAACCTTTGAAGAGTTAACAGTATAGGGGATTATGTTTACTATTTTATGTTAACATGGCAATGCAATTGCGCATTTAATGCAAGGAATGCAAGGTTATTGGGATATTTGCCCAAGATGTTTCTGTGTCATGGTGGGCCATGGGATTCATGGTGGAGAATGGGAGATGGAGACGTGGAGAAGGAGGTGTACATGTTCTGAGGGACTTGATGTGAGGGTAAAGTGAGGGAGAAGGTGGCAGGTAACTGGAGGAAGATTCCAGGTTGGAGAGGACTGGAGTTTGTGTGTTTGTTTTTAACCTGGGAAGTAGCCGCGTGTGTTCACAGGCTGAGGAGAAGGAGCCAGAAAAAAGGGATATTTGAAAATGCCAAAGAGAGAGAGTGTAACAGATGAACAAAGTGCTTTCTCCATTTGAAGTGAGAGACAGCGGTTGGGATGAAGGTCACAGGAGGAGAGACTGGCTTAAAACAAGACAAAGGGATGTTTCTGCTTCTGGGACTTGAAAGAAGGGAAACAGGATCCTGATGTTTGTCGCTCAGAAGTCAGGAAGTTGAAGACTATTCTTTCTGACAGCTTCAATTTCTCTGTGAAAAGAAACAAGGTCATTGGTAGAGAGGAAAGCTGGAAGAGAGGTTGGGGGCTGGGAAAGCACTTGAGAAGGGTAAAGAACTCTTTGTGTGGCTTTTGAGGACACAGAGAAGGATCTGGCCATCTAGGGATAAAAGGTTTAGCATCAGTCCCACCTGCACAATTGTGTGGTTTTTCTCTGGCACCACTCAGCAGTCTGGGTGCAGGAATTCTTTTGAAAAGAGAAAAAAAAATATCTGGTTTTACAGAAACGGAAGCTCCTTCAGTCTTCTAGTGCAGATGGAAAGATAGAACATCCAAATATGTATTCTCTCTTCTTATATACATTTTAACTATTGAACATTAAGCACTGGAACTAGCTGATTTAAAAAGAATCATTTTATTGTGATCTTAGTTGAGGGAGATGCGATTAGGCCTTAGATGACTGATGCTATGCTATCTTTCTGACCTCTGGTCTCCCTCATTATCTTATAAATGACACAATTCTTGCTGGTAAACTGAATAACAATTCTTCCTCTAATTTTCAGGACTTCACTGCTTTTTTGTTGCTCATCTGTCACAATTCTGATCTTTAAATGGCTCTACTTCCTATGTGATTTCTCAAACACAACCATCACCAAACCCACAACAAAACAGCACATTTGGGTGAATCGCATACAATTTGGAATCACATCTCTTTTCTCTTTCTAAAATCTCACTATTTGTAAGGAGATTGCAAGTGTAGTATAGTAGAGGAACCAGAAAACCACTGCCTTTGTGTCAATTCTAGACCACTCCTTAGTTTTTGTGTATCTGGGTCACAAGCTAACGATGGGTTTTACATTTTTAAATGCTTTTAAAACATCCAAAGTAGAATAATATTTCATGACCAGTGAATATTATATAAAATTCACATTTTAGTGTCCATAAATAATGTTTTATTGTGACATACCACACTCTTTCATTTATGTATTGTCTATGGCTGATTTCTCCTTGAATGTTAGAATTGAGCTGTTGCAGTAGAGACCTGTACGACCTGAAAAGCCTAACATATTTGCTTATATTTACCAGATGGTAAAGTTTGATGACTCCTGGTTTAGAGGTGGTCCTTGGATATATTATGTCACCAAATGTTTAGCCTTTATTCTTCTTGCTCTTTAATGGATTTAAGTTATTTACTGAAGCAAGGTTTTGACACTTTACAATTAAATTTTGATAGAATAACAGGTTTAATAAATCACTTTGTGGTTCAGATACTATCTCTGTGACTAATATATTCAACAGGTCTTTATTAAATTCCTACTAGGCTCTTTGCCAGATACTATTAATAGAATGTTGAATCAGATGATTGAATATACTATACAACAGAAGCTTAACTCTGGAGTCAGATAACCACAGTACAAATTCTGGCTGTAATACTTTTTTGTTTTAAACTCCATTAGTTTCCTTATCTGTAAGTGTGATATTATCCTTACTTCTCTCAGAGCCCTCTTATGATCCTCTAACAAGTTAATCCATGTAGTGAAATATCTGGTACACAGTAAACACCCAATTAATGTTGTTGCTGTTATTATTATTATTTTGAGTTGGAGTCTCACTCTGTTGCCCAAGCTGGAGTGTGGTAGTACACTCTCGGCCACCCCAGCGTCGACCCGCTGGGCTCAGGCAATCCTTCTGCTTCAACCTTCCAAGTAGTTGAAACTACAGGTTTGTGCTACCATGCCCAGCTAATTTTTTGCTTTATTGTAGAGATGAGGTCTCGTCAAGTTGCCAGGCTGATCTTGAACCCGTGGGCTCAGACAATCCTCTCACCTTGACCTCCCAAAGTGCTGGAATTACAGGCTTGAGCCACCACATCCATCCTGTTATTATTTTTATTATTAGACTGTGATAATTTCTGTAATGGGAGGAGAACTTGCTTTGATGGAAACCATGAGGGAAGGCCAGTGAAAACTTCTAGGAGCTCTTCAGCTTGTATTCATAAACCTGGTAGGAGATATAAAAGATACTGTACTTTTTGGGACACTACCAGAACACCAAATTCCTGGCCACCACTGGGGGTGGCAGTGCTCTTTGACTGGTTTAGTTCTTTCTGCTTTGAGACTGGTTTCCTCCTCTGAGGCCTCAACATTCTTTGTGGTAAAGTTTATTGGAGCTCAATGATAATCATACACCAGTCTCTGTGGCTGGTAGAAATCCTTCAGAAGTAGCATTTCTTTGCAGGTGCAAATTATTACTGATAGTGAAAATTATGCTTTTAATTTAATGGACCTACTTGCAGATGAGATTTGTAAGTTATTTATTTGTAAACTATAATTTTTTATAGACTAACATATTTAATAAATCATTTTATGATCCAAACAGAATGCCCACCCACCTTATTTTATTTCTCCTAATTGATAAAATATGTGATGACAACAATTAGTCCCACTTCAGATTTGGTTTGCAAACTCTAATTCTTTGTTGCTACTGCAACTGTCTCTGGCTTTATAATTCTTAAAATTGGAAGGAAATAGGAGAGTGAAATAAAAAGGAAAATACTACTAGGAAGTAGAATTAGTGGGAAATCCAGGTAGAATTCTGTCTGGAAAAATCATATCCAATATCTGAAAGCACCATGGTGAAGACACTATCACTATAAAGAGCCTCTGCCTTTTGCAAAATTTCAAAGTAGCTGAATTGAAATGCTGCCCAAGTCCAAGGCTGATTGTGACAGTCTCAATTATTCAAATATCCAGAAAATATTTTAATTAGTAAGAAATTTTTGGTTCCAATCTTTTAAATAATAGCACAGTCATGCAGTTTACTGTAAGTCAGTCTGTTCTTAGGTGTTTTTGAATTGTTTGTTGTATTTTGACAATGGAATCAAAATAGTAAAGTGTCTAAGGGCAATTAGTTTAGGAAAAAACCTTGAGTTAGAATTTTGGTATTATATCAGCTGAGCAGTCTTGGTAAGTCTTTTGTGTGTGTGTGTGTGTGTGTGTGTGGTTTTAAGGTGGGATAATCCTACAAAATATTGTGAGGGATATATGAGTAAATATATATGACATTCCTGGCATATTAAACTCTATCTAAATTATAGACATTATCATATTAAAAATGATTGCTGTTTGCCTCCAACTCCAGGCAAAGATACAATGGTTCCATCAATCTGTTTTATTCTGAATAATTTATCTTGGAATACTTTCCCCTAACCTATCAATGCAAACTACCACTCAATTACATGTTAAAATAGATGTTCAGAAACAATATTCTGTAACAAAATTTGCTTTTTAAATGTTAAGCATTAACTCACAGAATAAGATAGTCCATTTAAATGAACAAGAAGCATATCCTTTGGTGCCTAGATGACAGCTTGATAGAAATTTAAGTAGTTAATTTTTGAAGTTTACAACCCTCAAAAGTAAAAGTATATTTTTAGAAGATGGCTTGGTTACTTGTAGTATCATCGTATAAGGCTGAAAAGTGATGTTACTGACAAGTAAAGGACCCAAGATAATCAATTGTGATTAATACTACCGTGTGTGGATATTATCATTTTTTTTATTGTGCAAAAACATGTATTTCACAGGACAGAAATAGGAAGCTGACCATAATCAAATATTTATACAGATATATTTTAATGTCTGACTCCATGAATGATTCTAGCAATGTAATCTGTGGTAGAAGAATTAGTACCTTCAAGAGAATGAGAAGTTGTCCACAGCATCTAAAGTCACATACTCGCCATTAATTTTCTCTGATTAAAATCAACATAACATACCCCTTACTAACTTAAAAAATTGAATCTAATGGAAGGACAGAGTCAATAATATTAGCAAATATGTATTATACATATGTATGCATATATGTTTGTATGTGTAAATAGTGATGAGAGCTATTAAGAAAAAAACTAAGGAAAAAAGATATAAAGTGCATATGGTAGAACTGCAATTTTAAAAAGGCCTTGGAAGGTTTTGCTGAGAAGGTGACCTTTTGAGAAAAGACTAGAAGGCAATTAGGAAATGCACCTGGGGAATTCTGGAGGATGAATTTTTCAGGCAGTGTGACCATATAGTCCAAAGGCCCTGGGGTGGGAATAGGCCTGGTGTGTTTGATGAATGTCAAGTTGGTTGGTGTGACTAGAGCACAATAGAACATGAAGTCAGAAAGACTTCATAGCTGGGAAAAGTAGATTGTATAGGACCTCATAGGTCAGTGTAATAACTTTTTGACTTTTTTCGCAAGAGTGAAAACAATTACTCTCATAAATGAACAAGTCTAACATATTTTGAAAAATTGGTCTGGATTCTGTGTGGATCATAGACAGTAAGGAGCAAAAAAGAAAGCATGTTGGTAGAGGGTAGCAGGTAGAGAGTTAGAGGGCTTTGATATATTTCAGGTGGAGTCTAACATTGGTTTGGACCTGGGTGGTAGTGATAGGGTAACAGGAGAAGATTGAATTCCATGTATATTTGAAAAATATAATAAACAGAATTGGCTAATAGGTTACATGTGAAATGAACTTTTTTTTTTGTACTGATTATGTGAAGAGTAGAGTTGCCAATTATTGTGGGGAAAAAAATGGAGGAGTAATTTTGGGGTTAAAACCAAGAGTTCTGTTTTAAAATACTAACTTGAGATGGGCACTTGTCATTGTACTTTTCTTCTTCTCATTCTCAGTGATCTGGGCACTGACCCTATTGGCATCTTTGACCCTGAGGTTATCCTTCCTCCTGAATGTCTATACCTTGCACACATACTCTTTTATCCACTCAGATTTCTTTTCTGTTTGTATATTGTCATTTTTTAAAGCTGAGCTCAACATTCATTGACCATCCTCTACTTCTCCAATGCTAGGTTATGTGATTGTATTATTTTCTTTCATAGCACCTTGCTATGGAATGTATTGTGTATCTCCAAAATTTATAGTTTGAAGTTCTGACTCACAATATGAATATACATACAGAAGGAGCTTGGGAGGTAATTATAATTACATGAGGTCATAAGGGTAGGATTCTAATCTGATAAGACTGGCAACCTTGTGAGAAGAGGAAGAGAAAGACACCTTTCTCTCTCACTACTTTGTGAAGACACAGCAAGAAGATGGGTGTCTGAAAACAAGGAAGAAATCCCTCACCAGAACACTGGCATGTGGGAGCGTCCTGATATTGAACTTCCAGCCTCTATAAATGTGAGAAAATAAATTTCTGTTATTTAAGCTACCAGTACGTGATATTTTGTTATGGAAGCTTGAGTGGACTAATATATACCTAGTACTTTTTTTTTTCATGCCACTTAATACTGTTTTATATTATGGTTTAATATCTACCTCCTTTACTGGTATACAAGCTCTCAAAGGAAAGGAAACATGTTTATCTTGTTATCTGCAACTTCACCAATGTGTAGCAAAGTGCCTTTCACTTTAGTGGCAGAAATTAATTTTTTGCTGAATTAAAGAATTTATTCAGAAAAAAAATTTGTATACAAACTGCACACTACATTGTAGAACTATTTACTAAAAAGAGCAGTAAATAGTTCACTACTTTGGAGGTGAACAATAATCAGCTGAAGAAAGTGGGAATTATAATAGGATTTGAGTTCATTCCTCTCTTTCCCTCTCTATATCCTTGATTTAGCCTATTTCATTTAACCACATGCTGCATAAGGTAACATTTAAAAAATGTTGAATACCTGATCATATTCAGTTAACATACAAACACTTATTACACACCTGTATGATATAGATTGAGGTATTAGACATTATCCCAGTAGAAATAGGGATCAGAAATTGTTCTAAGGTTAGTAATCCATAATATTTCTAATTGAAAGAAACCAAGTAAAACCAGTATTTCTTTCACCCACATCTCAATCCATATTTGCAATATTGTTTTTGTATGACATAAAATGTTATTGATTTTCTCCGGTGAGTTAAGGTGGGGCAGCGGATGACATGGTGTTATAGAATAGTATTTAATTTAGTATTTAATTTAATATTAATACGTAATACTTAACTTTTTTATCCATATAACTGAATATTTATCATATACAAGACAATACTGATAAAGTAATTGTTTTTATGACTATTCTGTATTAAGTTTGTTAACATTCCTCAAACTTGTTATGGTAAGCAGCTCTAAGATGGTCCTCAATAATCCCTGCCTTCTGACATTCATGCCTTTGCGCAAACCCCTACCCAGAGACTGAGAAAAACCTCTAGACAATAATCAGTAAGGAAATGAGGCCCTTATTCCAACAATTCATGAAGAACTGAATCCTGCCAGCCACCAGAAAACTGATCTTGGAAGTAGGCCTTCCCTAGAAAAATCTGCAAATGAGACTACAGCCCCAGGTAACACCTTGATTATAGCATATGTGAGAACTTGAGTTAGAGGCATCCAGATAAGCTATAATCAAGTTCCTGACCCACAGAAATTTTGAAATAATAAATAACTGTGGTTTAACCCTATCAAGTTTTTGGGTAGTTTGTTATGTAATAATAGATAATAATACATTTGTTATAACTAATAATAGTAGTTGACTTTAGTCCAGTAATTCATAGTACATGAATTACAATCAACTAATATTACTTTAACAGATGTTCTAAATGCATTTTGTATGTCAGAAACTAAGAATTCAGTGGTGAGCAAAACAAACATTATCTCATGGAGTTTACAGTATGACTGAATGTAACAATCACAGATATATTTTCTTTACAAAAATTCTTTAAAATAGGTATTATTTCTCATTCTATTAAAATACAATCTCAAAGTTTTTTTTTTTTAATTCCAAAACAACTGCTTTTTTGTTATGTTGTGGTCTTTGTACCATGAGAAAAGATTTTCACCCAATGAGAAAAATGTCATACAAGGGAGAACCCAATAAAACCTGAAATTTATTTATAAAATAATGGTGTATTTATTTTTACATGTTTAAACTTCAGTTATCTTCAAAGTACTCCCTGTTGGATGCAATACATCTATTGAGACGCTTTTTCCATTGCTCAAAATAGTTTTTGAACTCATCAATTTTGTTGCTTTTGAGTGCTTCTGTTTTTTTGTTTTTTTGTTTCATCTCTTCCAAAATATTTCATCTGTGCAAAATGTTTCCCTTTGAGGACTTTTTTTCATCTGGGGAAACAAAGAAAAGTTGCTCGGGTTAGATTGGTTTAATAGGGAGGGTGGTACATGAGGGTCATGCTGTTTTGGTAAAAAACTGCTGAATTTCAGCACAGTGTGAGCAGGTGTGCTAGCAAATCACCTGCCATGAAAAGGTCAAACATGTTGAAAGACTCTCAAAAGCAAATTCACTGAAGTGGAACACAACCTCTCCCAACAACACTAGCTGGTACACTAAAGCTGATGGGTTCCTAGAACCCTTACCTAGTGGAGGAAGCCTAAACTACAAGGACCCCATCCTCCAAAAAATATTCCAGTTTTTTTGGATTCCCCCTTACTGCCATGCACCTTCTCAGAGCACAGTGGAATAAAAATAAATATCAACACCAATAAAACTACCCCAAACCCCATAAAGACATGGTCACTAAACCGCATGATGCTGGACAACTCTGGGTCAACACAGAAATGAAAGCAGAAATTAAAACATTTCTGGAAACAAATGAAAATAAAGACACATCTTACCAAAACCTCTGGGATACTATGAAAACAGTACTGAGAGGGAATTCTTTTCTTTATGAACACACATCGAGAAAATGGAAAGATTACAAGTTTACAGCCTAACAAATCACCTAAGCTGGAAAGACAAGAGCACCAAAACCCTAACTTTACCAAAAGAATCCACATCACCAATGTAAAAGCCCAAATATTTGGTGATAGAAGATGAAAATATCATAGAAATAATACAGTAAAGCCATGATCATAATTGTTTATTTTTCATGCTATTCCTTTATATTTTAAATGCAATTTATACCTTTTCAATTCTCCTGGAATAATATTGCCTGTGGTCTCTTCTAGTTCTTCATTTCATTTTTTTTCAAAAACCAAGTGCATTACTAGTGGCTCATTAAATAAATAAAAAGAACTACCATGTATTGAGATATTATTATATGTAAAATATTGTTTTAGATACATTTCCTGAACTAACTTTGTTTCTCAAAGTAACACTCGAATACAATTCTGATATTATTCTCATATTCATTTGGAATATTGAGGCATAGACTGGTTAAATAACCTGCCCACGCTTACAGACCTGGAAGCTGTGAGATGTCTTTTGGTTCAAAAACTGTGACTCCAAAGACTGCACTCTAAACAGTTACGTATGCTTTAACTATTCTTGAGACAAACTTATAGGATACATAGCTGGAAGATTTCTAATTTAGTCCTATACCAATTATATATTTTTGCATAAAAAATTATGCAGTTTTAAAGCAGCAACATTTATTACCTCACAGTTTTTTTGGATCAGGAATCTGGTATAGCTTAACTGGGTCCTCTGTTTCAGGATCTCCTGTAGGCTGGAGAGTTGTCATCTCAGTGCTGGACTAGGGAAGGATCTGCTTCTCTGTTCACTCTTGTAGTTGTAGGGAATATTCAGTTCCTCACTAGCTACAGAATTGAGACTGTTCTCAGTTCTTTGCCACATGGGCCCTTCTAAAACGACAGCTTGTTTCATTGGAATGTGTAAGCTTAGAAGGTGGTAGAGAAAGCCCAGTAAGATGGAAGTCAGTCTTTTGTAACTTAATCATGGAAGTGACATCCCATAGAATTTTGCTGCATTCTATTCACTGGAATCAAGTCCCTTGGTCCAGCCCATGCTTAAGAGAAGGGAATTACGTGAAGGCATCTTTAAAATCTGTCTACCCTAAGTAGTTATAAGTTTATGTTGGAGCATATTTGAAAAAGATTTATTTTTTTCACTTATACTATAGAATACAATTTCCTTTACAAATAAATATATTGGATTAAATATATTAAATCAGTATAAAGAAAAATAAGTAAATAATTATAGAGGTATACATGAATATCGCAAAAGAAACAAGAAAGTAGTATAAATTACATACATTTGGAAAATAATGATGTATCTAAATAGATGACACTGGATGTGTTCACTTTATGTGTTTTCCCCTACTTATTGGTATTAATGCTCCATTGGATGTTACAAAAAAAGATTTTTAAGCCATAACAAGATGAGCCTGTTAGCAACACTTAAAAAGTATAATTCAAAATGTTCTCCAGGTACGATAAAAAGTGACATTCGAATAACAAGAGAATGATATATGTACTGAATCTTTGTTTTGCCAAAACTCAGGAATAGTGAACTGCTGTAGCTGAAACGATAGCACCTGTAGAATTTCACAGAATGAAATCCTCCTTCCTTCCCAGACTGCTGAAAAGTTTGAATATTAATTATCATATTATGTCTGGCCCTAACAAAAGGTGTAAAGACAGAATGGAATCATGAGGAATTATATGGAGAAATTGTGAAATAGTTACTTAGGACTTTTGCCAACATTACCATTGCTATGAGGTTTTTTCCCCTGCTTTTGAGCATCATAAGAGGGCCAACTGTCTAATTCCTCTTGCATATTACTCAACAACACATCATCCCATGAAAGCAGATTTAAGATTATAACCTGAAATCTGAAACATTTAGACCAAGTGATATGGAAGAAAAGGAAAGCAATGATAAGTGTCCATCATCAGTGAAACTGAAGCCCAGTTTCTTTTACCATAGCCTGGGTGGGAGAAACTCTCATAAACCCACAGAACACAGTCTGGATGTGGGAATGATTGAATTGTGGAGAAAGTCTGGATTGAGAACCGGGAACCAGGAGCACAGCATTCTGATCCTGGATCTTTGATAAACTACATAACAATATTTATAGATTGAAGATAAAGGACTAAAGTGTGCTTTCTTTCTTAATTTATAGTTTTCCATACTCCTTTACTCCCTCCACAAGACCCCACGTGGTTGCATCAGAAGATTTGTTGTTTTCTTGCTACCAAAGATCAGAAGCAAATTTTATTTTAGAGAAATTTTTTAAATAAGAAAATTCAAAATTTGGTCTATACTAAATAATCTTGTCCCTTTATCAAATATTCTTGGTTAACTGTAAACCATACCACCATCATTCTCTTATAAAAGTCAGAAATGATGAGTCCTCCTCCCATTTCTCCCATGCTTTGTATCCATCTGTAAATGAGTTTTGTAAATTTTGCTTTCTAAATATCTCCACTCTTCTCCTTTTCTTTAGAAGCAACCATTTTTGAGCTACCATCAAATGTTTGAATTTTTGCAATAAGAAAGTGAGTTAAATCTTAAGCCATATGATTTTGGGGTATTAGAAAAGCGTTTGAGATTAGATATTATGGACATTCAAATACTTGCTGGTTAGGGCTTTCAAAGTCAATTAGTTGAGCCTGTCTAATCAGGAAATGAGGGCCTGCAGGGGAAAAGACTTGTCAAAGGTTATATAGTTACTTAGTGTCAAAACAATGCATGGCTATTCGACAGCGTCCCAGCTCCACAAGCTCAGCAGAGATAAGTAGCACGAGCTTTGAAATTGGGAGGCCTGGGCTTGGCCTTTGGTGCTGCCATTTACTAACTATGTGGTCTTGAGCAATTTTCTGGTATATTTCCTCCTCAGTATTTTGTCCTCAGGCGTATCATTCCTTCTCAGCTCTTTACAGGATTATTTAAATATCAAGTGCTATAACATAAAGAAAGTACCTGGCATAGAGTTTGATGCACACTAAGCATTCTGTATGTCCTAAAGTCATACTAATTTCTCTGCTTCGGAATTCAAAAGGCTTAAAACAGCAAAAAGATTTTGTTCAATCTGTGGTCAATATATTATATTGTTTTCTAAAATTTATGCAGGAAAATCTTAAACAGCATATACTAAGTCTACAAATGAGGAAACTGAGGTTTAGAGAAGTGAGATGATGTGCCCAAGGTGGTATAGCCAACTGGTGATGTGATATGAATGGGAGAGGCTTCAGTGCTTATAGAGATCCCTTAAGGAGATGTGCACCTACTCTTCTCATCTCTTAGGCTTATCAGTGACTTGGTACGCAACATCAGGATTTACTTTGCACTCTGCCCAAAGACTCCTTTTGCATGATATAGATAACACACATTTTTTGTAGCAGTGTGACAAAGTATAAATTACTTGTAGTAATCTGTAACTCTGTAATATCTCAACAAACTTAGAAATGTTATCTAGCTCTTGCAGGCAGTCAATTGAGATTTTCTTTAGCCCATTTCATTTTTAAATCATTGTGACCATTTTATTTCACCACATATATAAATTAAGACATAAATGCAAAGTAACTTGGGGACAAAACTTTAAGAATCAGAGTTGATAGTTTTCCATTTCTAAACAGATTTCATTTCATATTTGAAAGCATAAATGAAAATTCATATGGAACATGAAATAGACATTTATATAATGATGTTAAGTGTGATAGATGAAGAACAATTACTTGGAAATCTGGGCAACATGCCCAGACTAGAAAGACTATTTTTTGAAAGGAGCATAAAAAAATTTCTATTAACTTAAAGCTTCTTCATAAAGCAGTCGTTCTAACTGGATTTTCTAAAAAGTAATAAGTCAATGAGTTAACAGGATTACTAAAATGACAGCTGAAGAAAATACTTTGACTACCATTTGATTACAATTATATCTCCCCCCACCATGCCCCCAATTATCTCTTAAAAAGGATCCTTCTCACAAGACACTTTTTTCTAATGAATTATTTGTTACACATTTCCTGTTTAAATAGAGTGACCATATAATCTATAATCCATACAAAAACTTTTCACTAATATGTATGCAAAGATAATAGGTATAAACCAGACTGTCCTGAACAAACCACACTATATGGCAATCCTGTCTGTTGTGGAGATGTCTGAAATAATGCCTAAAGCTGACAATGGGAGATTATATATATATATATATATATATATATATATATTTTTTTTTTTTTTTTTTTTTTAATGTGTCCCCATTTTCTTTTCTTCAGACTTTTTATTTCGGATGCTTTCTCTTTCATTGTGCTGTAGGCTTTTTTGATGTCCTACCCATCGGGTGTCTTGACATGCCATCTCTAGGTAGTGTTTTGCATACCAATAGTATTCTCTTTTCAGGTGAATGGTGCTGTATCTCATAATTGATCCCATAAACTAATTCATACTAAGTATGAATCATAATCTGGTGCAGAAGAAAACACATATTTCATAAATATAGTTTAGCACAAGTCACCTAACAAGCTAAACCATATTTATTTTTGTATAAATTTCTGGATAATGCTTTTTATTGATAGGCTTAAGGTTATAGTGGGGTGAATGCTGCTGGATACCCAACTTAAAGAGTTGTGGACATCAAAATCTATTCTCTACTCCAATTACAGGAGTTTAAGCCAAGAATATAACATTTTATCTTCCAAACTAAATTGTTATTTTTTTCACATAACAATGTTCCTCCTGTACCTTGGAGACAATTGCAGTTCTCCATGATTTGAGGTATAGATAGAGAAAAGCCTGTATGATTATAATTCTTTCATTTTGGCAATTAATGCTTGGCTTGACTATAATCACCAAGTACCAAGTTGCTGAGTTGAATGAGAGCTGTGGCTCACCAGAAGACAGAACCAGATCTTAAACAATTGGATTATGATAGAAATATGAAGAAGGTATTATTCTCTTCCTTAAATGAGTCTTCAGAATGTTTATTTGGGAGCTCTCTTTTCATTTCTTTGTTCTCAATTCTCCAAAGTCATCAATACAGTAATAAAATCTGTAGTGTTATGATTTCTAAGTTATATAGAACTCAAGGGACTGTGTTATTAAAAACATAATTTTGACACCCAAAATAATTCCTAATTCTAAAAAGTTCCCTCAAGAATTAAATGAGATAATGCGAAACTAACTATATTAATTGTAGTTTAATTATAATTTTTCTTCTAACAACTCAGTGTTTTTTACATTCTGTTTGAGTTTGCATTTCAAAAGATACTAGGAAATAATCTAAGAACATTTGTAGTATTATTTAGTGAGCATTTCAGGAAACCTGGCAGAATTTGGGGAAGATACTTTTTGAGCCCTTTTCCCACCAAATCATTTATTATTAATATGTAACATTTCCAAACACAGAAAGTTGAGAGGATTGTATAGTGAACACCCATAGCCCCATCACCTAGATCCTTCAATTAACATTTGCAATATTTGCTTAGTCACACATTTATTCACCTATCTTTACTTTTTAAATTTATCTTGGTTTCAGAATGCATTTCAAAAATTGCCTTTTAGGAGCCCCTTTAATTATACCTCAAAGACACTTCCTTTCTCTACTCAAGGGTAAAGCCAACCTATAACATTTTAAAACAAAATGGGAAAAAATGCTTAGTATATTTTTAACTGAGTTTCCATATGTTAGGATCTGCTGCTCAAGGGTATTTTTCTTAGTTGTTAAAAATCTAACTTCCACTTGTTACTACGACAGAAATTTTTTCCTAAGGTAAAGAACTTGATAATTTCATGGGATTGAAAATGAACAACTTTTCTCATTTGCTCTTTTTCTTTGCTCCCTGCATATTTTTGTATACACTTATCATCTATAGGCAGCTGTGGCAATGCACAGGATGGAGAAGAGGAGAAACCTAAACATATACTACTGTTTGATTCTGTCATTAAGTTGATGCGATAGTAGAGGGATTGTAGTTTTGTGATTGCAAGAATTTTTCCATTAGTTCTAATTCTAAACCACTGAAAACCTATGAAAAGAAAGCTTGACAAAGGCCACATCCTGCAACTGACACTCATTGAGTATGGATAAATCTATGACAGGAGTGAAAAAGAGAGATAAGCAACCAATTATTACTGTAATACCACGGATGTGAAATTGGCTCTAGTTAAGGCCTAAAGCTACTATTAAAAATATGTGCAAATGTCAAAAATTTGTTGAGATGGTTAACAAATGAAATAAAGTAAAAATAAAATAAATGTGCTTTGTTGAAGACCATGGAGGCAATTTATGTGACCTAATCAAATCAGGGCTAGAGAAAAATTATCTACACTTGAAAGCAAAAAGGGGAGAAAAGGAGATAAAAGGAAGAAAAGAGTCTAAGAAGTTATCTTACACATTATAGCAGAATTTTCATAAAACACTTTCTTTACAAATAAAACAATGCTGAACCTCCATTTCCTTATACCTACTGTCTTTTATTTTGTTTTTTTTAATCTTTGATGAAGAAGCATTCTTTTTCTTTTTTTCTCTTAAAACATTTTCTTATGTTGCAGACAGATACATTTGTAAACTACAATGTAAATCAATTACTAGAAGAATGAAATAAAAAATTAAAAAGGTCAGATTTTTAAAATTAAACAGGTAAAATTTACTCTGTCAAATAGATTTAAAATCTTAGAAATATATCCTCTCAGTTCCTGTACTGATCTTGTTGTGGAACAATAGCAAATAGTCATGAACAACCATGAATAATGCTGACTTCCATAAAGGCAAGTGTTACTGGGTTTTGAAGGTTAACACTCCAAACAAAGACAAATATGAACAAATCCATTCTTCTGAATGACATATACCCGTCTATTTTCAACTTCTATATACTCTACTGGTTATTACTAGTTTCTCTCCCAGAAGTCAATAAAGTGTTTAACTATAAAAGTAAATTTATAGTTAGCATTTTATAACAAGCCAACATTTTCAATTAAGCAAACTAACCACGTCTGTTAGAAAATGTCCATTAGCAAACTCACTGATCATGGTTCAGAATTATAATCTAAAAAATGATTTCCCTTCACAGTAGAACTGTGAAAAGTACCATAATCAATGAATTTGTTAATTGACATTCTCTTACAGATATGCTTGGTTTGATTTTCCTCTGTAGTCCATTAGAAAAAGATGATGAATGGTTTATCATCTTCTCTCCCCACCCTACTCTCTCTGTTGCTTACCAAACTTTCTAATCCTCCCTCTTTCAGACTTCAACTGCCACATATACACCATGCCTTTGATTAAATACCAAAGAAGTGGAGAACACTCATAATATTTTCGCTACTACTTGACAGAAATAAATTCCTTTATTGTTCTTAAATGACACTTATCAAAAAGATAAAGTACAAATTCTTTCAAAGCAATGTTAACGTATACCTAATTCGGTAAAGACTTATCTTCACACCAGAAGTGTTAAAACAGACAAAAACTCTGCCACTTCAAAAAGAGCCAAATTAAAAATTTAGCTTTTGAGCTCAGAGTGTTCACACCCACCAAATTCACAGTGCCCAATAAAGTTTCATAACTTTCATTTCTGATAAAGTTGTTTCAATGGTGTGTGCTGTTTTTTTACATCTTGAATATATGATTTATTGTATTTAACTGGCTATGTAATGAGATTCTTCACAAAGATTGATTAGTGTATCACTAGGCCAAATGGTATCACAGAAAGGTAGAATGAAATATTAAAACCTGAATTACCAATTACAACAGTTGAGGAGCGATATGGTGGAAGAAACAGTGCCTGTGTTTGTTAGAGTTCATTTAACCTGTGTTTATGGTAGTATTGTATGATATCATAACATTTTATAAATAATACAGATTCTCCCCTTACTTCTTCATGAAATATAATAAATGATGATCCTTTTCCAATCGCTGTAATCCTGTGTGTTTAATGGTCCTTGCTGGGTAGTACTGCTTTCAGTAGAAACTCATTAAATTGCAGACATTTCTAGAATTTGGATGTACTAACAAAGAAAAACCCTGGAGCAGATAGAACCAATAGGAAGGAAAAGTAGTAGAGAAAATTATTAGAAACAAGATCCTGACTAGCCAGAAGTCAGTGGACACTGTAATCTTTATGGCCTCAAGGAACTCAAGGATATAGTTGAAAAGAGCCTGACATAGATCCAGAGAGTGGTTTATCTACTTATTTCATATTGTCTGTCTTTCCTCACCAGAATGCAGAAGGCTATGAAATCAAGGATTTTTGTCTTTTTTTATTCATAATCAAATACCCAGTGTTTGACATATAGTACTTGTTGAATAAATATTTTTTGAATGAATAAATGAATGCCTTTTCCTTGTAAATGGGTGGATGGGGAAGGGACATCTCTTCCACACTAGGTTCTACTTACTAGGCCACCATGAAACACTGGAAATAAAAAGAACTTGATCATGGTAGTTTGTTTGTTTTTTGTTTCTTACAGTATATACTTTCTCAAAACAATGGGAGCTTAAACATTCTCAGTTAACATAAAAATATGTATTTTCAGTCAGTGGAGATTATCAACAAGGACTCAAGTAACCGATGGATCCACTTGAATCTACCTGTAAGTGGAATCTTCTGGGTTAAAAAACTCTCCAGATTTTTTGTTTGTTTCTTTCTTTGTTTTGTCTTTGTAAATAAACCCACCCCTCACTTTACCAAGATAAAATGAATAACGACAGCACATTGAGATATTCTTGAGAGAACACAGGGACTGGGGCACAGTGGGGTACAGCACAGAGTTATTCAGCACCACCAATGACTCTAGGACAAGCGGACAATTTGTGAGGATTTGGAAGCAGAAGCACTTGAGTACAATAATCATATTATTAGATAAAACCTCAGGGCTTCATATGGTTATTCAGGGATTTTGACATTCTGATATTCTTCAGTGACCTAAGCTGCTGAGTTACAATCAGCAGCAAGTAATTCTACAAGGAAGTAGCAAGTATTATTCAGGTACTCACTGTATAATCTGTTTTGCTAGCAGTTTGACAAAAGCTCCGTGATTGTTCTCAACTTTATTGCTTTTGCCATAGTACTCCAATTAATCAAATCTCTATCAATTATGGCATTTTGTTAGGGGCATAAGCTAATGATTAGACATGAAGTCCTTCAAGATAAGACTTAGCCATCTTATATTCCGTCTTGTCATCTGCCTAAACCTCTAATAGCAGTATGAGGTGGCAGAGAAAAATGAAGCACAATCTAACTTTCTATTTTCTGAATTAGATGATAATGCAATGGAGTCTATTTATGAATAAGATACCATATTTAATATGGACATGTTGCAAAATAGGTTATAATTAACATAATTTATAGTGAGATTTCTGATTCAAAATATGAATACTTTGGATAGAAATATTAATGTCATAACTCTACCATGAGCTTAGATTTTTTTTCTGTCTAATTATTTCATATTTAAAGTACACTAGTCTGAGGGAACTGAAACTATATGTATCTCTATAAGCCAATTTGTATTTCTAAAAACTAACTTCAAATCATTTTCAGAAAACACATACATGTGTATACACACACATACACACATAAAACTGATAAACATCACTCCTCCCCTCCAAAAAAATAGGCTCAATCAATTTAACAAGATTTAATTCATACACCACATTTCCATTGTTTAGTAAGACATATGGCTGCAAAGCATAATCCAAATTCATCTTGGATGAATTGATAAAGTTAAAAAAAGAGCTACTTTAAAATGGTCTTTCCATCCAAAAATTATTGAATGAATTAATTTATTCAATTTTTCTTCATAAAGTTCTATGTTTAATTTTAATTTAGGTATTTTAGTATGTTTGTTGATTAAATGATTATCAATTTTTCATTATATTTTCTGTTTACTTTGTTTACGAAAAATAACGGTTTTTTTTTTTTTTTGCATGAAAGTCTTGCACCTGGTCACCTTTCAGATGTTTCCTACGAATGCTAAACATTTTAAACATCTTCTCTTGTGACTTTTATGTAAACAATTGTATTATGTGCAGCATGTAATACCTTTGACTTATTTCTGATACTAAGTCATCTTCCTTTGCCTCATGGTTTTTGAGTTGTAAGTATGTTACTTAGCTTTGGCTAAGCGTGTGCTTCTGCCTGGGACTTTAAATCTTATGAAATCAAAGCAGAGAGCAGGACCAGGAGAGAGATTATTTGCAGCAGCTGTAGAGAAGTTGAGACCACCCACCTCAGTGGTATAATGATGGATGTTTGATGAAGCTGGGGGTCTCTTGAACAGATCATGCTTATGAAAGGATCTGGATTTTCTCCCTATCTTAATTTCCTTCCAAATACAGTTCTCCAGCTCTCCAGTTGATTCTGCGAACTCATCCTTCCAACTAATTACTTTTTTGTGTGAATTAACTGCATTTAGTTTGTATTATCTGCAACAAAAAATCTTGAAAGGGATAGAGAGTAGAGTGGAGGAAGGAGATGCAATAAGCAAAAATTTAGAAAACAATAATTAAGTTTGGGGGAGTAAAGCATATTTGGATTCACAAATAACTAATAGATTAGAATGACTGGTCAGGGTAGATTAGAGTGAGTTTTAGATTAATGAGTTTAGACTTAAAAAATAGCCTATGGGCTTTATGAGCGTTTGCTGATTTTTTTTTTCTAAAAAAAGTGTAGGTTGACAAAACCCATTTTAAAGACTTTAAAAATGGAATTTTTTACCTTAATTTCAGTGGAAATTGAGAATACTTTAATAGGGGTCAAATGCTTTGGATACCTGTGTTAAGCAGGTTAACAGACTGGAAACCTGTCACTACCAATGTTTGTGAGCTCCCAATCCCATCTTTTAAATGTGTGGAGCTGAAGAGATTAGAGTAAGGGTTTCTCTGGGCAAAGGTACCTATGTGTTATCTATTCCCATTCATGAAGGGAAGGTATGGACTGTGTACTGGAAACTGCAGTCAGGAGTCCCACTAGAGGAACATTAAAAGCCCATTAGAGTGCCTTTCAAATAAGAAATATGTTGGAACAAAATAGTACTTGTGCATCCATTACGTCCAGAAGTATGAACTCCTCCATCAGCTACATCATACTGTCCTGTTTATCTCTAATTACCCTTTCTTCTGGTCCTGGCTCTTAAAGTGGCAGTCAAAATAGCCAGGAGTGGGGAAGAAGGTGAATAAAGAATACAGAAGAAATGAAAAAAATCCCCCATTTCCCATTGTAAGTACAACCCTGATATATATCCTTTCTGGGGGGGGGGGATAGGGTAAGAGAAAGGAGGTTTTGTAAACTGTATTGGACCAGATTGAGACTGTGACCAAAGGGACCTATAAAATTTAGGAGATCTGCCTAAAACCTGTGGCAGATGAAGTGAAAAAAATAATTTATGAGCTTAGTTGAAAGTTGAATAAAGGAAATAATAAAGTTTTCTGCTTGTACCCTATTGAACCCAACTGATTCAATATAATATTTACAAATTATTATATGAAGGGAAAAGAGATCAGTATGAGGAGACATGGGAAATAAGAAAATTAGATAGAATGTAATGGCAGCTAGTTAGACATGAGTTTTTAAGATCCAAAAGCTAGTAATGGAAACAGAAAAAAAAAGATGTGAGAGTGAGTTAAAGGACACTTTTTTTTTGATGATGGCTAATTGGATTGAACAAGAAGATAGAAGATGAAAAGATTAGTTTGAGGTTTCAAGCCTGGAATAATGGTGGTGCCATTTACAAAAACAGATAATCAAAAGGGTCTCACTGTTAGGAAAACAAAGACATAAAAGGGGGAAAAAGGGAAGTATTTGAGAAGTGACAATAATAAAAGGAGAAAAATTCAGGGGTCTTTGGATCTTAAAAACAAGAAGGAACAGGTAGGGCTTCACAGAAAATAGTGAAGAGGAAACATAGTTTGCCACAGAATGTGTATTGTCTGTAAAACTCTAGGTCCTGAAGAGTAATAATAATCATAATAACTTATATCATTGGTACTTGGGGAAATACTAGAAAAATTATTGAGGGCTTACTATGTGCCAAGTACTTTAGAGGTGTACTAAATGCATCACCTCATTTAATTCATATAACAGTATTCTTAATTCGTAATACTACTATACTTATTTTGTAGAAAGGAATAAAAGACTTAGCAAATTTAAAGAACTTGATGAAGTCATTTGTTTATTATCAGTCAAAGGACCTGGTATTGATGATTTCCCAAAGGAATCATCAGATTTGGAAATGACCAATTCCGGAACAAAATCAACAGATAAGAAGATAATCTTCCTATGACACGGTGACTACACTCTCTGTTTACTTATGTCAGTTTTTCCTATTTGTTGTTTGAAAATTGAAAATTACCTCTTTATTTCTTGTCTTTGTTAATAGTATATTGTGGTTTTGGCTCTGATATTCTGTTTTTTAAATTTATTTTTAAATTGTTTTTATTTTTATAAACCCATTCTTTTCTCTTAAACTTGTCTTTTTTTTTTTTTTTGAGTTGGAGTCTCACTCTGTCGCCCAGGATGAAGTTCAGTGGCCACCCCAGCATCTACTTATTGGACTCCGGCGATCCTTCCACCTCAGCCTTCCAAGTAGGTGGAACTACAGGCACGCACTACTACATCCAGCTAATTTTTTTTTTTTTTTTTTTTTTTGAGTTGGAGTCTCACTCTGTCGCCCAGACTGGAGTGCAGTGGCCGCTCCCGGCCACCGCAGCCTCTCCTGCTGGGCTCCGGCGATCCTTCCGCCTCAGCCTTCTGAGTAGCCGGAATTACAGGCGCGCGCTACCACGCCCGGCTGATTTTTTGATTTATTGTAGAGATGAGGTCTCGCGGCCCAGGCGGGTCTCGAACTCGCGGGCTCAGGCAATCCACTCACCTCAGCCTCCCAAAGGCGCGGGATTACAGGCTGAGCCACCGAGCCCGGCTTAATTTTTTATTTATTGTAGAGACGAGGTCTCACCAAGTTGCCTGGTCTTGAACTCTTGGGCTCAGGAAATCTACTCGCCTGGGCCTCCCAAAGTGCTGGGATTGCAGGCTGAGCCACGGAACCTGGCCAAACTTTTCTGAGCTCCTTTTTTTTTTTTCAAATAAGCTTTTCATTTTAAAACAGTTTTACATTTACAGAATTATTGTAAACAATAATTGGAGACAGTTCCACTAGACCTCACTTCCAGTTTTCTCTATTATTAACATCCTACATTGTGTGCCATATTTGTTACAATGTATAATAATTGACATATTATTAGTAAGTAAAGCCCATAATTTATTCAGATTTCTTTAGTTTTTCTCTAATGTCCTTTTCCAGTCAGGACTTCACCCAGGCTACCATGTTACATTTAGTTGACAAGTTGTCTTGGGTCCCTCTACCATGTTACATTTAGTTGACAAGTTAGTTGTCTTGGGCGACTCTATATTGCAAGAATTTCCTAGATATTCTTTGTTCTTGATGGTCTTGACAGTTTTGAGGAATATCGGACAGTTATGTTCTTAAAATGTTTCTCAATTTTGGTCTGCCTGATATTTATCTGATTATTAGACTAGGATTATGAATTATTTGGGGAAGACCACAGAAGGAGCCATTCTCATCATGTCATATCAAGGATCTATTCTAGCTACATGACTTATCTCGGCTGATGTTAACCTTGATCACTTGACTGAGGTTGCATTTGTGAAGTTTCTCCCCTGTAAAGTTACTCTTTTATTTACTCCTTTCCATATTACATGCTTTGGAAGAAATTCAGTGTATAGCACACACTAAAGCAGTAGGGAGTTATGGTCCCCCTCCTTGAGAGCAGAGTATCTACAAACATTATTCAGAATTTATCTGTGTGTGAGATTTATATATTCTTTCCATTTGTTTATTTATTCAACCATTTAATTATATTATTATGGACTCATGAATATTCATTTTATATTTTGGATTATAATTCAATATTGCTTTATTTTCTTGTGCAAATTATTCCAAGTTTAACCACTGGGTGCTTTTTCAGTTGGCTCCTGTATTTCTTTGACTTATACTATCATGTGTGTGCGTGTGTGTGTGTGTGTGTGTGTGTGTGTGTGTGTGTGTGTGTGTGTGTATGTGTGTATTTTTTATTTTTCTTGCTCCAAGCCTCTCTTGTATACAGTTTTTTTTTTTGCCATAGTCTTGGAATCAACCATCTTAGTCTCAATTGTCTCTAAGGAGTCCTGGTTCCTTTTACTGAATAAATGTATTAGAAGCCAATACTTGGAGTCTAGATGTTTTCCTTACTCCTTCAGTATTATTGTCTGTACTCTCTTAGTGAAAAGAGTAAGGAGACATGTGTGTGTATATTAACCCATGAATATACCCCATATATATTTTTTCTCTTTGTAACCATCTATATCAACATTAGTTAAAGCATGAGTTTATACTGTCTCCAAGTCTAACGCAGTACCACATTGATCATTCTAGCCTTCTTTGTTTACCTGTAACCTCCTACTCCAGCTGTAAACAATCTGATCTCATTGTTTGCCACTCATAAACTTAGTTGTTCAGTTCCAGTACACATGTATAAGGGGGAACCAAAAAACAGAAATTGTCTTTTGGAGGGCAGACCCCTTGTAGTACAGGCTTCCCCCATTAGGCAAGTGTTTCTAGGAACCCTTTGGCATCAGTATACCAGCTAGCATTGTTGTGAAAGGCTGCATTCAGCTTCCGTGATTTTTTTGTGGCAAACAGGTGACTGATTGTTCCACCATGACAATGCACCTGCCCACACTGCACTGAATGTTCAGCAGATTTTGACCAAAAACTGCATGCCTCCCGATACCCCACCCTCCCTATTCTACTCACCTGATCTCACTCCAAGCCCAAGCGATTTTGTTTGTTTGTTTCCCCAGAAGAAAAAAGTCCTCAAAGGGAAACACTTTGCTGATTTGGAACAGGTGACACAAAAAAAGGCAGAAGCACTAAGAGGCATCAACATTGATGAGTTCAAAAATTGCTTTGAGCAACGGAAAAAATGTCTTGATAGGTATATTGCATCAAACAGAGTATTTTGAAGGTGACTGAAATTTAAGCATGCAAGAATATACAGTTTTAAAAATTAATTCTAGTTGTTTTTGCCTCTGCCCCACCATCATCATGGTTTCAATAATTGTTAGCCCATGCTTCTTTGGAGAAACAACTTTATCCATTAGAATGCATATAGTGCTTATGAAGAATTCCTTTTGCCTTTAGTCTTATAGAACCCACTGATTTTCAAAGTCATACATTTGTAATAAATTTAGATTCATCATATTCTGCATTCTGCTCTGACATCTGCCAACATCCTAAGTGATTTTTTTCAAAAAAATTGAATATGTTACATTTTTTGTGCTGTAGAGCTCTGTGGAATTTGCTTAATGTTGTGTGTCAACCATTACGGTATTAAAAAGGAATTGGTTCACTGCCCTAATACATCCTCTGTGCTTTACCTCTTTGACCATACCCAGTATTGCTTTTTTTTTTTTTGTATTAGTCACTAAAGTTCTTTGAAAAAAAATCCAGGGCTTACAATTTGTCTGTGTGTGTGTTTATTCCACACGCACACATATGTATGCTACTGCATGCCAGATATTTTTATAGAGTTTGGATATGCAGAAATAATTAAGAAAGGTGGGTTACCATCTATATGAAGCTCATATCCTACTGTGGAATATGGGTGTTTTACAAATAATCAATTGCTTTTGTGGCAAATATTATATAGAACAAATATGTGGTATATTATGATTTTATGTTGTGAGGATCACATAATCTAACACATAAAGTAAATGGCATAATCCCTGACATAAAGTTGGTAGCCAAAAGATGTAAATGTCATCTGCCTTCACCCCTCACATGTTTATTTATTGTGCTTGGATTTATTGAGCATCTTCTATAAGAGGGGAAATGTGTCTGAGCAGATGTCACAGGTTATATCTCCCCATTTTCTCCAAAGTGAGTACATTCGTTTCACAAGGATGTGTCTAGCGTTAAGGTTGTTCCAGGCTCTGTAACAGTGTTGGTCCAGTGTTAGAGTGAGGAATGAGTAAAGAATATGGAAAGAAGTGACTGTAAAGTTAGATCAAGGGCAAATTGTGATGACCTTGATTGTTACACTCCATTAGGGATGAGGCTATGGAATGCAAAGATGATCAATATCCAATTCTTGACCTCAAAATCATAGAATCAGGCATGCACATAAATTATCACTCCTTGAAGCAAGTTGTGAAAGAGATGGAGGGATGTGTAGTGGGGGTAGTGCTGAACGTAGGATAAGTATGGAATGAGGCAGACTTAACATTTCCATAGCAGAACATTGGTGTTACAGTGTGAACTGCTTTTCAAATGCCCAGTCCCTGTGGTGTGTTTGAAGGCAGAGAGTCCTGCCAAATCTGGAGTAAGAAAACATGTTGCACACAAGGATAGTTTTAAACTCTTACTAGAATTTACATATTTAGAACATTTTGACATTTTGATTCTTCTTAAAATATTTATGATATTTACAATTTTACAGTTTTATATGTTAAATATTAAATAATTATAATTACAGAAAGCTGTAGATAATTTTTAAAAGCACTTGCATACATGATTCAAATTTAATAACTTTTGTTATTCACTATGTTTGTCTAATTAAAAAAATAAATAACATTGAATTCCTCCATGTACTCATATCTATTCCCATTCACTCCCCCATCCCAGATATAACCATATAATTGTCAATGTTAATTTGATACTCATTATTCTCTCACATGCTATTATACTTTTCTGTTACAGGTATTCATCTATGCAGAATATATAGAATGGTAAAGAAAATTATGAAATTTTATAAATAGTATCGTATAATAGGTATCTTTCTACTTCATTCTTATATTGTTTTTGAGCTCTATTTTTGCTGATAATTGTTAAATAAATGTTGATATTTATCATAATCCATTCCCTACTGCTGGATACCTCAGTGGGTAATAGATACATAGGTGGTTTCCTTGTTTTTTTTTCTAGAATACTGCAATGAATCATCTTATATACACTTTTTTGTGCTAATCTGCAGAAATTTTTCTAGACTATAAACCTAGGAGTGAATTTTTCTGGATTGTAGAGTACCTACATCTTCAAGTTTCTACATATTATCAAATTGATTTTCAAAAATAGTTGCTGAGATCTATAAACTCACTGAGAGTATATAAACATTTATTTTGTTTGACAGCCTTGTCAAGACTTTAAGATTTTGCCCACATATGTTTGAAATGTTATTATTAGTTTGCATTTTCCAGATTAGTGAGTAAAGCATCATTTTATGATTTTATTGACTATTTGAGTTCCAGTCTGTGAATTGCTCACTGGGATCTTTACCCATTATTCTGTTGGAATGTTCATTTAAAAAAAAGTAGTCATAGAATGCATTTACATATTCTAGATTTAAACCTTTTGTGAGTAACTCTCTGAGCTTTTTTGACTTTACTTTAAAACTTTGTTTTAACTTTTTTGTATCTTTTTTGTAAAAAATATTTTTATATTGATATAATATTCAAATACATAAATCTTTTACTTTGTGTTTTGTACTTTACCTTGAAAAATAAATTCTTGCCTCACCAGTGTCAAAAACAATTCAACAATTTACTTGTGTTTTCTTCTTAATTGTTTTTAGTCCATTTTTCCCTTAAGTCATTGATTTAGTTTTAATTTTTGTGCAGCATGAGGCAGAGATCTAATATTTTTCCCATATAGATAAACAATTTCTCCAGATGAATTTCTTGAATATTTCAGTTTTTCCCACAAATTTATGTCAATAGTATCATATATATTTTCTCAAATATATGTAGGTCTACAATCTCTATTTCTTATTGCTTTTTCCCTCCATTGATGGGTCAATGACAGATTTTAATTACTCTAGCACTATAGTGATCTTGGTATCTAGTAGAAAAGTATTCACATTTTGTCTTATTTTGTCTTAAAAATTGTCTTGACTAGTCTTGGTAGCATTATTTGTCACTTACATTTCAGTATCAGACTGCCAAATTCCATGTATATTTTGTTAGAATTTCACCGTTATGATATTGATTTCAGTGACTTTTTTATGGATATTAACATTTTGAGATCTAGTCTTTTCATCCACAAATATGCTATACTTATTTGAATCTTTTGTATCCTTTAATTATGTTTCACAATTTCTATATAAAACTCTATGCAACATTTAAAAATTTATGTCTAGTTCTTATGTAAATTTGTTGCTATTATAAATGAAATTATTCTCTTCATTGTATTTATCTATTTGCATATCTTTAATGTATAGGCATATTTTTATTTTTATATATTAATATATATACTTAAAACTTTCTGAACTCTTATTAACTTTAATGATTTTCCCATAGATAATCTTGAATTTTCTGTGTAATCAATTATAATCTCCTGTGAAAAATGATAATTTTGTCTGTTTCTCTCTAATTTTTATAACTTTTTTAAAAAAATTATTACATTGGCTAGAACTTTTAAAAATCACATGTTATCAAATTTAATAATCCTAATTATATTAAATAAATAAAAAGGCCCATATTATTATCTAGATTTAATGTTTTAAAGGTTGAATTATGATTTTTTCAATGAGTTTTTATTTAATCTTTAAATTCAATTCTTTAAATTATTTCTTCTTAAATCAATTTTAGTAGTTTATTTTTTTCTAAAACCTATTTATTTCATATGTTTTCAATTTCTTGACAAATCATTGTTTATGATATTTATTCCTCTTTCTATAATATGTTCTATTTTTCTTTCCAATTTTGTTTCTTGTGGCTTTCTTTCTTGATCAATACTTGTAGAGATTTGTTCTTAAAATTTTCTGTAGGAAGCTGTCTTGTTAATATTTAGTGTTTCTATTTCGATAGCATAATCTTTTATGTTTGTTCATTTTTCTTCTATTTTAATGACATATACATTTTTCAGTTTTTGAAAATGAATACATAAATTAGATAATTTCTGACAGCAGATATTTGAACAGTTATACCAAATAATGGAAAATTTGGAGTTAAATATTCCATGTTGAAGGAAGATAATTGTCAATTTATAGCTTTTATTAAGCAAAATTATATTTTCACATGAGGGCAAAATATGAACATTACCAGGTATTCAAAGGTTAATAAAATTTGTAGCCACATACTCACAAGTATATAATTTAGCAAGGAAGTAAATCTATGAGAAGGCCATGATTATAAGTATAATGCTATGATTCACAAGCTGAGTTTTTAAAGTCAGTAAATGTAATTAAACATCGGTATAAGAAAACTATTTTTATACTTGCCACTAATTTTCTTGAGGTCAATGATTTTTTCCAATTAAAAAAATTTCTTTCTTTCTACATCTGCAATTCTTGCTTGTTAGGTAATTTCCCTTCGTACTAAATGACCTCAAGTCAAATCACTAAGTGCTGCTTATTTTACTTCCTATATATTTTTCAGATTTGTACACTCCTCTCCATAGCTACTATTTCTGCCTGGTTCAGACTATTACAAGAAATTCCTAATATTTCTCCCTATTTTCTGCTTTGCCTCCAAAATACATGTCCCCATGTGACTGCAGATATGATCATTTTATTCCCTCTTTTCTCCAGGTAGAGGTTCATCTCCTTGCTGAGGCACACAAGCCTTACCCAGCCTGATCTGTGCCCCTCTCTGGTCTTCCAACTCATCTCAGTTTTTCACATGCCTCATGGCCTTCCTTCTGCCCATAATTCTGCTCATTCTTTCCTTTTGCTGACCTGCAGTGTTGATTTCAGGTACTATTCTTTAAACCCCCACAATGGGTTAAGAGTCTCCTGTCAGTTCTATGCACCACTGCACCTTGTGAATCCTTACATTAAGCCATTTATTGCTAGAATTTAGTTGTCTCTTTATTATTATATCATCTCAATTATGATCTAATTATCCCAAGATGAGGATCTTGTCTTATTCATTTTTAAAATAAGCTCTTTATTTTAGAATAATGTTAGATTCACAGGAAAATTGCAAAGACATTACAGAGAATTCCTGTAAAATTCCCACAAATTTTAGTCTTAATGTGATCATCTTATATGACTGTGGTAGATTTGTCAAAACTGAGAAATCAGCAATGATATGTTACTATTAACTAAATTTCATGGTTTATTGTGTTTCTTTTGTTTTGTTTTGTTTTGTTTCAGGTTTCACCAGTTTCTCCATTAATGTCTTCCTGTTCAGAATCCAACCCAGGAAACCACATTGCATTTAGAGTCATGCCTCTCTTGCTTCTGCCGATTTGTGACAATTTGTCAGTTTTACCTTGTTTTTCTTATTCTGTTTTGTAACCCAGCAACCACATGGACTAAACTACAAGTAAGGAAACAGGCAATGAATTATTCTGGTTTTGATAGTTCTGCTTTCTCATTTTTCCATTAACCCAACTTTATTTCCTAACTGCTGCTAAAAAGTTGCTGTTTTACACTGCACATAAATTATCTGGCTGCTAGTCCCATCTAGCTTTACCTATGGGCTTTATATTAGCTACTTCTGGCTCATAGGCTTTTTTCCCTTTGTTCTGAGTCCACAGTAATTTCTTGAACGACCAAGAGTAAAGTGTTGGACATAGGGGTCAAATGTTACAGAACTGAGAAACTGAAACATTTCATATGCACTGTCCAACATAACATCAATGTGAGATCCCAAAATTCCATGGAGCTTAAGCAACGTAAATGCAGATTTCATGTCCCCACGATGAAAGGACATCAGATGCCCTCAGTAATTTTTTCAGCTCCTTGATGGCAATGGAATGGATGATGAACTTCTCTTAGGAGTTGACCCTGACTGATGTGAGGATTGCGTCTTTGGTTAGATCAAGCAGCAGTGAGATCATGCCCCACTGGGTGCAAATGGCACTGGGACTAATAATTCACTACTAGATCTTAGGGAACAGCATAAAATGGGAAAGAGGCTGAATTTTGGAAACATCTGTGTGTAGTTCTGTAGCTTTAGGCTTAGATTGTTCACTCACCCACAGGCTATTCCTGAGCCCTGTGAATGATAGCTTTGTCCTAACAGACATGCTTTTAAACAAAGAATCTTTAGTTTGGATGCTTAATTTTTATTCCCTTAAAGTCTTCAATGATACTTAAAAAATACTAAAAGAAATGGGTGAAAAAATTACTTGGTATAATGGGATACAGAAAGTAATTTCATGAATTTTCTAACAATATCCCAATAGACTTTCCACATTATCTCCTTTATAACCCTTTGACAAGAATACAATTTAGATAAATCACACCTTTGGAAGTACCTGCAGCTGAGAAATACAAAAACAAAGATTATAGGGTTTTTCATGAATGCCATCCCCAAAGAGTTACAGCCAAATTATTTAGAATCTATGAGGTAAAATAAAACTCAGGGTTGCGTTTATATGTAATTTTATTTGTCCGCAGGCCAGCCTGACTGCAGTGAAACAAAGGCTGATGTAGGGCACAAAGCTTTTGCTCAAGATAGTGGACTTTGGACTATACCTGTTAGTACTGTGATTGGTAAGGACATAATACTATAACAATTGTATAAGTACACAGCACACAAATTGAAAGCCAAATCTAGAAACCCTGGGCACCAACATCAGACACATAATTCACTACTGGTTTCAAAAGGCAATTGCTTGAGTCTGTTGTTTATTCTTGTAAATATGAATGGTAGCGCCTGTTCAAGAGACTTCCTATTCCTTAGTAACTGGTATAGAGCCTTAAATAGAGGAAATAGGTCATCAATAGACACTTCTTGGTGAAATATTTAATGGTGAACCTAATTAATAAGGTGACTCTTATGGAGCAACCCTACGCCCTCCCAGACTCCAACAATGATCTAACTCTGAACCTGTCAAATCTGAGGAGGAAAAATTATGCTTTATGAAACTACAGTGAACTTTTAGTGGTCAAATGCATTTTCAGCTTTTGTTTTAGGGATAGGAGAATATCCTTTTTAGGTGGGCCAATGGTACCAAATAAGGAAGTTCATTATTTTCCATCCCCACAACAACTATCCCAACTCAGTCTCTTACTCTCATAGGACCACTGCAATTTGCCTCTTCACTGAGATCCTAGTCTCAGGTATTTCCTTCACCTTAAAGAATTTTGTCTGATTAACTCTGTTTAAACACAACTCAGATTATTTCAGAACTGTATGAGGAAATTTTTTAACAGCTTTATTGAAGTGTAATTGATGTCAACATACTATATGTATTTAAAGTGTGTAATTTGAAGAGTTTTGACATGTATACACCTGAAAATTCTTTACCACAGTTTGTAATGAATCACTACAACCAATAGCTTCCTTGTGCCCCCTTATAATCCAACAACTAACCCTTTCTATTCCATTCCACTCCACCCCTATCCCAAGGCACCCACTGATCTTTCTATAGTTAATAAGGAATAGGACGTCTTGAACAGGTGCAATTTCATAGAGTTTTATGTAAATAGAATCATACATATGCATTTCTTGACTTCTTTCATTCAACATAGTTTAAGATTCATTTAAAAGCTAATGTCTTATTGAGAAGTGGTATTTTGTTCTATGAATTTACCTCAGTGTGTTTATCCATTTGCCTCTTGACAGATAACACGTAAATATTAGGGACATTTGGAATATTTTGAGTTTTGGCTTATATTAATAAAGCTGCTCTGAATGAGGTACAGGTTTTTGTATGGACATAGTCTTTCATTTTTCTTAGGAAATACAGGACTGAGATAACTAGGTTAAGTGGTGTGTGTATCTTTAACAATTTTAGAAACTTTCCAACTGTTTTCAAAAGCGGTGTGACATTTTATTATACATTCTCATCAGCAGTGAATGAGAGTTCTAGTTAATCCACAGTCACATCATCACTCTGGACGGTGAGAAATTTTAATTAAAAAAATTCAAATAAATATATAACTGCATCTCACTGTTCTAACAGCTAATTAGATTGTGTTGATTTGCATCTCTATATCTTGTTTGGTAGACTATTCAAATATTTCCCCCATTTTCTTGTGCTGTTATGATTCTTATATATTCAGGATCCGAGTATTTTATTAGGCATATGATTTGTAAATATTTTCTTCCATCTGGTGACTTGTCTTTTAATTACCATAACAGTGTCTTTCAAAGAGCAAGAAAATATAATTTTGATGATCTTCAATTATCAATTTCTAATTTTGTGGGTCATAATGTTGGTGTTGTCCCTATGAATATTTTCTCTTACTTTAGATAACAAAATTTTCTCATTTGTTTTTCTCTAGCAGTTTTGTAGTTTTAAGTGTGGACTTTGAATGCTACAAAAAGTCACCTTAGAACAAACGTGAAAAGATGTAAAAAAGACATTCCATGCAGATGGCAACCAAAAGTCAGAAAAAGTGGTCTTTCTCATATCAGATAGATTTGACTTTAAGTCATAAAATATCATAAGAAACAAAGAAGAATATTTTATAATGAATAAAGAGGTCAATTTACCAGGAAGGCATAATAATTATAAACAGAGAATCAAAGCATGTCACTGCAAAAAATTCAACAAAACATAAAAAGAGAAAGAAAGAGAGGAAACGAAAGCACAGAGCGGTTGAACAGATAAACTAAAGAAAAACCAAGGAAATAGAGATCTAACTATATGTTGTCTACATATAAGCATTTAGCTTGACCTTATTTCTTTCTTTTCTTCATTTCTGTCTGATTTCTATTTTAATTTTCTTCTCAGTATCTTCTATAGGTATTTTCTTTGAGGTTACCATGGAATTGACATAATAGTTATGATAATCTATTTTAAATTGCTGACAATTTAAACTTTAATTGCATACAAAACTTAACTCTTTTGCGTTTCACAGTACACACAGATATTAATGTCAAAAATTACATATATAGTGCATCCATCAATATATATTTATAGTTATTTTTATACTTCTGTCTTTTTATTTCTATACCAGAAATAAAAATGTTTATTCACCACTGTTGTTGTATTACAATATTCTGTATTTGTTTTTATATATACATTATATATACATATATTTTTTCTTTATAAGTGAATTTTATATTTCATATGTATTCATGTTGCTAACTTGAAGAACTCCCTTTAGCATTTCTTGTAAGGCAGGGGATGAACTCTCTCAGTTTTTATTTGTCTGGAAAGGTCCTTTTATCTCCTCATTTTTGAAGGACAGCTTTGCTAGATAAACGTTTTTCTTTTAGCACTTTGAATATATCATCCCACTCTCTTATGATCTACAATGTTTCTGATGAGAAATCCACTGACGGTCTTAGAGAGATTCCGTGATACGGATGAGTCGCTTTTCTTTTGTTATTTTCAAAATTATTTTTGTCTTTGACATCTACAAATTTGATTGTAATATGTCTCCACATAAACTTTGTTAGATTAATCTTAGTTGGAATTTGTCAATCTTCTTAAAAATCTGGGCGTTAATTTCCTTTCCCAGAATTGGGATGTTTTCTGATGTTATTTCTTCATATAAGCTTTCTGCCTATTTCTCTCTCTTTTTCTTCTGGGATTTTCATATACTTGAAATGTATATTGGTCCACTTGATGAGGTTCCTTAAATTCCTTATGCTTTCTTTATTCTTTCTAAATTTGTTTCTCTGAGTGGACAACTATAGATAACCTGTTTTCAAGTTCTCTAATTCTTTAGCTTGCTCAAGTCATGTTCCAGTGATTTTTTTTTTCTTTCAATTTAGTTATTGTATTCTTTATCCAAAACATTTGTTTGGCTCTTTTAAAATATTTTCTATATCTCTGTTGATATTCTCATTTTGCTCATTCATCATTTTTCTGTGGCTCATTGATGGTATATAGTGATTATTCTGAATTTTTTTTGTCAGATAGTTAATTTTCCTCTATTTCTTCAAGGTCATTTTCTGGATATTTATTTTGTTCTTTCAATTCTGTAATGTTTCCATATTTCTTCAGGTGCTTCCTAATTTTTCTTGGGATCTACACAGACCCAAAAAACCTTCTCCCAGTCTTTATGGACTGGCTACATATGTGAAAATACTTTCATCAGTTTGCCCAGATTTGTATTCTGGGGACTTGCAGACATTTTTGTGCATCCATCCTGTCTGGACTTCTGCATGTAATTCCCAATTAGAGGAATTTTCCACTTTTCTTTTATATTTTTTTTGGCACATGTAACCACTTGCTCTCTTTGGTGTCTATCTGCAGTACTGCAGGTATTCTGGCTACCCAAATCTCTTTGTTCTTATAGACCTCTGGGTTCTAAAGTATGCCAGGACCTATAAGTGCTCTAAGACCAAGACTGTGAGTCAGAAAGTAGGCCCTCAGGCAGTGCCCTAGAAAACCAAAACACTTGACATTTGCTCCACTTCCCTCCTTAGGGAGAAGCCAGGAATTGGGCATTTTCTACCACTTGTTTCATGATGAGCTTGGGGTAGAGAATACTGTGAGGGCCTGCCAATTCAAACCTTCTTTGTTCTCAGCAACCTCCAACCTGGAAATCCTGTTCAGGCAAGGCAGATATTAGTTCCTTGGGCATCACCTTGAAAACTCCACCTATTGCACACAGGTTCAGTCTTCTCTTGTGCCCCCTGGGAGAAGCTGGAACCTGGGCGGTTCTCCTGATTGTGCTGTGGTGAGTTGGATAAAGGATGTCAGGTGAGATAAAATTCCTACTGACAAATGCAGCTGCTCTCACATTTATCAGCAAGAGTCTCTTACCTGATTTCTGTATTTCTGTATTTCTGACAAAGGGAATTGGCCCATGAGCCAGTGTATCTGTGGGGAAATGGTGCTTCCTTTTTCATCATCTTGCTGATGTTCTTGTAATTTTACGCTTTGCTTTTATTCCTATAGCCCATGAGTTAGTTTTTAAAAAAAAAAAAAATACTGCTAGATACAGATAGAAGTTCCCCTTTTAGCCCCCTCTTCTTCTTCCCTTTCCCCTTATTTTGCATATAATCAATTGTTTAAGACATTTTCCATTCTCCACTGGAAACACCCTTAAACAAATCTCCATTTGATTACGAGATTATTCTTTCTCCACTGAATTTCTCTTGTATTTTTCCCTAAAATTAAGTGAACATATATATCTGGGTCTGTTGATGTTCTTTCTGTACCATCGATGTATTAGTCTGTCTTTACAATCATATCAAACTCTTGATTACTCTGTTTTGCTCCATGTATGTTAGTGTTATGCTTTTCAGTGCATACACATTTAGGATTGGTATGTTTTCTTTACAGATTGATTCCTTTATAATTATGAAATGTATCCTCTTTATCACTGATACTATTTCTTGCTTTCAAGTCTACTGTATTTGATATTAATGGTATTAATGTAGGTAGTCCAGATTTCTATTGATTTTGATTTGTGTTCGTATGACATCCTTTTCCTTCCTCTTACTTGTAACATATCTGTCTTGTATAAAAGTTGGATTCTATTATGCAACATATAATTAGACCTTGCTGTTTTATTTAATTTGACAATGCCTGCCTTTTAATTTGAGTGTTTAGACTATATTTAAGATGATACTCAATTTTCTTTTAAATACTTAAATAATGAGAAATCATATGTTTACCCTGAAGTTACCTTTTCTAGGGTTCATTATTTTGTATAAATCCTTTCTGGTATCATTTCACTTTAACCTAAAAGGTTCCTTTAATACTTCTTTTTTAATGCATTTTTAGCTTCTGTATTTTGGGGAGAAAAAAAAATCCCAAAAAACTACACTCAATAAATTAAAGATACTCCATTGTCTTTTGCTTGTCTTATTTTCAGCAAGAAATCCATTTCATATTTATTTTTACTCCTCTGTATGTAATCTGCCTCATACCTCCCCCTGACTCCTTTCCTACACTGACCCACCCCCAGTTACCTTTAGAATTCTTGTTTATTACTCATCTTCAGCAATTTAATTATGCTGTCCTTTTGCACCATTTAAAAAAATATTTATTTATATTCTTGTCTGGTATTTATTTATTTATTTTTGAGTTGAGCTGTTAGCTCAGTCGGTCAGTGCTAAGGGTGAGATGCACAGAATTGCATAGATATTAGATTAGGAAAAATAATTTATTTAAAAAGTGGATTGAGGAGAGAAAGAGAAGATGAATCCACTTCTCAAGGGAGAGAAAGGAGCCAGGCGTCTGAAGAAAACATGGCAGCAAGTGCTTGAGAATGAATGCTTTTAAAACTTCTTTTGGGGATGGGTGGGCCAGACATTCACAGGAACCGATATCATGGTGATGGATGGCAAGCAGAAGGGTGGGTCAGTTACATAGACGAAGGGCAGTTAAGCATAGGAACTGCTGCCATGGTGATGGGGTGGTGGTCTGTGTCATGTAGGTCAGCAAGGGGTGATCACAGTAGGTTAGGTCAGCTTGGCTCTTTATGGCAGGAAAATAAACTTTGGATAAAAATATTTAGTTAGTACAAAGTATGCTTGGGGTGGGGGTTGCAAGACAATCATCAGTGACTCTAGTAAACTGGATCTGTCCCCTGTTCATGGTTAGAGGGCAAGTTAAAATAAAATGCTAAAGAAGCATGACAAAGGTTAAAATGGCTGCTCTCTGGGCAACGTTACTTCACTTTGGCATTTCACCCTATAATGAGGTTTCACTGTTTTTCCAAGACTAGTCTTGAACTCCTGGGCTCAAGCATTCCTCCTGCTTCACCCTCCCAAGTAACTATGACTACGTCGTGTGCTCACTTTACTTGGCTAATCTTTGTCATTCATTTAACTTCTGGAAACTGTGAGTTTATATTTTTCATCATTTGGAAAATTTTTCTGGCATTATTTATTAAAATTTTTTTAAAATTTCCCTGTTCTACCCTGCGTCATGTACTCCAAACATATGGATATTAGCCCTCTGAAGTTATCTGACAACTATTTTATACTTTGTTACTATATTTTTAGTCTTTTCCTTTTGTGTTTTATTTTGTATTTTTTAATGTTATCTCTTTGAGTTCATTGATCTTTTCTTTTTCAATGTCTATCTTCCTTTAATCTCATTCATTATGTATTTCATTTCAGACATTTTCGTTTTTATCTATAGACATTTGATTTTGATCTTTCAAAAATGTTTAAATGTCATTAAAAAATGTTAAGTCTACTTAGCTTGCTCAATATTTCTTCTCCCTTCTTAAATACATGAAATCTTTAATGCTTTATTCCTACTCATCCTGTTATCTGTAGAATTTTTGGCTACAATGATAAAGGTCATATATTTCTGCTATTTTGTTTGCATGCCTTATAATTTTTTATTGTATTTTAGACCTTAAATATTGTATTTTGTAGGATAGTGGATATTTTGTATTCCTATAAATATTTGAGCTTTGTTCTGAGATTTGGTTAGTTTACTAGCAGTTTGCCTCTTTTGGGTCTGAATTCTAAGTTCTTTTGTGGGGCCACAAATTGTTTAGCCCTAATTTTGCTCTATCTCTAAGACAAATCTCTTCTACTATTCTCTCTGATGTTCTATCAATTATTGAGATCTCTAGTATGACTGGTACAAGAAGAACTTTTCTCAACCCTGAGTTACGATTATGGATATTTTTTCATTTATTTCTTTCAAATGATTCTTTTCTAGGCCTAAATAATTTCTTCAGAAAATTGTGCTCATCATTACTTAGCTGAAGATATAACAGGGACTTCCTACAGATCTCAGAAGCAAGTATATATTCTCCTTCTCCCTCTCTTTTTGTGAATCTCTCTTTTCCCCAGGGCTTCAGTCCCAAGAACTCTAGCCACCTTGGCCTCTCTGGCCCAGCTCTATCTCTGCAACTCAAAGAGACTGCCACTCTGTTGAGATTCTTCTTCTAGCACAGTGGCCTAGAATCTCTTTTCAGACAGTGAAAGGACAGTCATTGGATTCATTCTATTTATTTTCTATCTTTTTGTAGCTGCTGTTGCATGTTGGCTGATGTCCCAAGTCTTTGAAGAGAATTTCATAGATTTTGTCCAGTTCTTTAGATTTTCCATGTGAAAGGTTAAATTAGTCTCTGCGACTCTATTTGTCCAGAAGCAGAAATCAGCACAAGAACTTTTAATAATCTTTTTTTCTGTAACTGCTTGTATACATTTTATAAGTGAACCATACAAAAGTCCAGGCATAGGCACAACTGCTCTAATTGGAGTGAAAGTTGAGTTCCTTGACAGAAACTCTTCTTTTTTTAAGCCCTGAAGTTTTTTTGTGTGATTTTTTTTTTTAGCTCATAATGATCCAATGTTCTAATTCAGTAATCTGACATGATAAAGTTAAATTCTCCATGATGTAGGTTTAACATATTTTTCCAAACTTATTTTTATTATTTTCCCTTCTAACTCTTATAATTCTGAACTATACATGTTCATTGTCTCAAGTTCTACCCTACACTGTTTCTGTACATTTAAAAAAATATTATTCCCTACATTGAAAATATTTTCAAGCTTGAAAACTAAGAATATTGCTTTAGTGCAAAATACTATGATAATAAAAGTTGAATAACAAAAAAATATTCTTTTCTACTATATTCACATGACAATATATTGCAAGGCCAAGCATTTTCTAAGCAAATCTTTCCAAAAATGCCAGTTAGAAATAACTTCTGCTATTTGAATTACAAAGTCTCAATCTATATTTTTTACTCTACTATTTATTTTCTATGATATCTGAGTGCAATTATGAATGATCACTCTATTCTCTGTAATATTGGTCATGTATAGTAAATACCAAAATATAGTTGTTGAATGAATAAAGTAAAGGAGCTATATGATGTCCTGTACTTTTTATATGCATAATAATAGCACTTACATAGCACTCGTGTGCCGTATAATATTCTAAATATATGTATCTACTTATCAAAACAGACCTGTGAAGTTGAAACTGTTTTTATGTTGATTTATAAATGGGAAGTTTAAGTAACTTCACCAAGTTCCCCCATCTTTAAGTAGTGTTGTTGGGATTGGAACAAAAGCAATCTGATTCCAGAGGCTAAGCTTTTTATTGTACTAAGTGCTTCTTAGATTGCAAATTTAATATGTCATTGCTTCTCTCCAGATTAATTATTAGTCATTTTATGTATGCTCATACTTTTTCTAAATATAAAGATTAAGCTCTTTGTGGACAGAACCACACTGTATTCCTTCAGATCCCTTCCAATCCTTCAGGACTGTAGCATAATTAATTGAACATAGAGACATTCAGTTTAAAAAATTTTTTTAAAATTCATTTTAACTTCCTCCTTTAATTATTTATTAATAATTTCCTTTCCATTTATAAAAGCAATGTAGAGTAACTTACAATAGCATCATATACACAACTGTATTTGCCAACAAAATTATAAAAACAATATATAATGAATATTGATGAAATTTCTTAGACTCTGTTTCCTTTTCTTAACAGCAACCTGGTTTCATTTCCTGGAATACTTTCTTTCCCATTATATGGACACTGGAGAGTTTAAGTTCCTATAACCACGGGTTAGGCATGAGACCCAAGTAACTGCAGTTTTATTGCACTCTGACCAGACTGCCCTTGTTCCTGGGTTATCACTGTGGTTCTTGTTTTTAAGCTTGTGGAGCTACCCTGATTCCTTTCTCTAATTAAGCTTTATTCTCTAAGCCCTCATATATTTTGGATGATTTTATTTTTTTGGTTAAGCTAGCATAAGTTGATAACTGACCTACAAGGATACAAAGGCAGAAATTAGAGAAGGTGGTAGTGACAGACTTCTTAATTACTCAGAAAACCTAGCCTGGAGCAAAATGAAACAATAACACAAACGAAAACAGCAAACAAAAAACTTAGTTTTGAGCTCTCTGAACACCAAAATAAAAATGTGAGTTTCACAACTCTTTTTAAGTGATAAGAAGAGGAACCAAATAAAATCATCAGAAGAGAAAAACTTTGTTTTTTTTGTTTCTTGCTACTTTGGGGAAAACACAAAATGTGAGAATTTGTATAGGGATATTGAGTAATCTAATGGCCATTTCTTCACAGAGTTTCTTCATTGAGCCCTTTATTGCACCAGTTCTCGGTGAGGACATAATGCTAAATCATAACGCTATGAAGTTATTTCTACCATTGATTGATTTCCAATTATGGCATAAACCCAAGGTAAACATGGCAGTGAGACTTTCATATGTCAGAACCGATAAGTTTATTTCTGAAGTGCTCAATGCAGGAAGAGAACCCCCTCCCATGCTTTTACATAGATTATGTTGTAAAATTATAGTCAAATTTTAAGATTAGCTGCCATTCTCCTTTTTCATAGCATAATACAAAATATAAGAACTTTAAAATAACTAAGAAAATCTGATGAATGCATGTGGATTTATGAGGAAGTTTAGGAAGAAGCCATCCAAGTTAAAGAGGAAGAAGCTTTTAATCTTTAAAATCTTAATTAAGCTGGGCTCCATGGCTCAGCCTGTAATCCTATGCCTTGGGAAGCTGTAGTGAGTGGGTTGCCTGAGCCTGAGGGTTCGAGACCCGCCTGGGCAACTTGGCGAGACCTCATCTCTACAATAAATCAAAAAATTAGCCAGACGTGGTAGCACGTGCCTGTAGTTCCAGCTCCTTGGAAGGCTGAGGCGGAAGGATCGCTGGAGCCCAGCAGGTCGAGGCTGCGGTGGCCGGGAGCGGCCACTGCATTCCAGTCTGGGTGACAGAGTGAGACTCCAACTCAAAAAAAATAAAAAATAAAAAATAAAAAAATAAAGTAAAATAGAATAAAATCTTAATTTACCAGAAGAAATTAAAAAAAAAAATTTTAAACCGCCTACCAGTTTGTAACATAATTTGTGAAATTCTCTTGTAACATAATTTGTGAAATTCTCTATTTTTATTTTATATAGTTTTAATTAAGAATCCTGATAAAGAATTCTGATTAGGAATCTTTATATAAAGAGCTTTAGACAAAGAGTCTCTTTTTTTTTTTGATTTGGAGTCTCACTCTGTTGCTCAGACTGGAGTGCAGTGACTCGCTCACTGTCACTCCAGCGTCGACCACTGGACTCCGGTGATCCTTCTGTCTCAGCCTTCAAAGTAGCTGGAACTAAAGGTGCGCACTACCATGCCCAGCTAATTTTTTGATTTATTGTAGAGATGAGGTCTCGTCAAGTTGCCCAGGTGGGTCTCGAACCCATGGGCTCTGGCAATCTACTCACCTCAGCCTCCCAAAGCACAGGATTACAAACTGAGCCACTGAGCCCTGCTGACAAAGATTCTTAAATGAATTGTAAACAGGAAGGTAAACTATCATTGCAACAAGAAAACAAAATAAGTGTGTAAAAGTGTTAGTAAAAATACAACTGGCTTCTAGAATTACACTCAGAAGGGAATTGGCAGCTTATATATAGTCTCCTTTTGTAACAAATGAGGAGGGGGAATAAAATGCAGGATAATCAAAATGGTTGGGACACAGCTCTTTAAAAATAGGCTTTCAATTTATGCAACTGAAGGAATAACATTATTTTCTCTAAAGGCTCATGAGGAAATGCAAGTAATGAAGCAGTAGGCAAAATAAAATAGAAAATGTGAATGAAACAAAATGGCTTGCGCGTGAGGTACTGAAATCAACTAGCTTGATTTAATAAATTACCTTTGGGAAGCTAAATAGAACTGGAAAGTAGCAATATTGCTTTTAAAAATAACCCACTTTTAAACTAAGAAAGCAAGGAAGAGGTAATGAATTCTACCTAAATATTTATTACTGACCAAATCTGAACAAATAATAAAATGACAGAGGAAAGAGGTCATCTTGCTAACAAGGATAAATAGAAAATTAAAAATAATAATACTGACTGATAATAATTATTTGTCTTGCTTTTAACATGTCTCCTGATCATAATCATATGTGATCATATGAGCATGTAAAATTTTCATTTACTACCTGGCCCTTTATGGAAAAAGTTTTCTTATCCTTAGACTGGCAGGTTTCATTTGAATTATTTACCCTTTAGTTGTTTCATCTGCAAGAGAAATGAAATAAAAGGCATTAAAAGAAGTGATTGTAAAGTACTTCACAGTATTGGAGTCTGTTACACGTGTCATGAAAATGAGCATCTTGATAGTAGAAAAAAATGTCTTTTCAACTGGTTTGTTGCTGAAGGAATGTAGTTTTCTCTTATTTTATAGTCTGAGTTCCAAAGTTTAATGCAGCGTACAAGTATTTTATTTTTCTCCTTTCCCAATGATCTCGAATGCATTTATAGGCGTCAACTAAGCCTCATGGCAAATATCATCCCCTTTTACAAATACAAAAATTAGAGCAGGATGATGTGGTAAAATGATAGAGGAACTGGGAATACAGTTATTCTCATGAGTAGTGTGCATTATCCTTTTGATTATTCTCCAGCTCTCGTTCATGGTTAAAATACTTTCAATATTGTTTTCATTTCTTTCTTCCTCTCTTGTGATAATGGTAGGAGAAATACATAATTAGGAAGTCCTGAGGATTTCAGCCATTATAATCAATAAAACTAATCTACAAAAGAAAACTTGACCAACAATTCATTCACATTCTTGACCCTCCCTAGAATGTGTGAATCCAATTAGGACAAAATAATACAAAACATAATTTTAGAGGAAATTGAAACTATCTGAAACAGAATGAAGAAAGATTTTTAATAAAGCTTAGAATGCGGCAAAACTTCCCTTTCATTCCTTTCAAAAATGTCAGGACGGTGGTTGAATGTAAGAAAACATCATTGTATACAGGGTTGTGGGGCAAGGAGACAGAGTTTTATAATTTTCATTTCATGTTGCAAGATACAAAATTGTTAGGATGAAAGAAGGATGGGCCTGAGGGATCATGCCTCTTTTTGAGCCTGAAGTACATTATCTCTCAATATCTGAAATTCGGCTGCTTTATCAAAGCACAGTTCAGAGACTAAGGCTTCCGTGAAGTCTTCTTCTTTGGAAGGTTTAACTTCTTTAGAGGAAAGTAACTACCTCTGTGCTCTCTTAAAAGTCTGTTGAACTTCTATCTCAGTGGTTCTCAAAGTCTGTTCCCTAGCTAGCAATATCAGCATCACCTGGAAACTCGTTAGAAATGCAAAATTTCAGACAGCCTGCCTACCGCCAGAACCCTGAGTCAGAAACTCAGGAGACAGAGTCTAATAATCTGGTAAGAAAGCCTTCAGGTGATTTTAATGACCACTAAAGTTTGAGAACCATGGCTATCACAACTGGGAAAACAGCATAGTACTTGAGAAAATAATATTGTATATTTTCTCCTGATCAGATGAACCCTAAAAACATAGTGCAGGTTTTCATAGTCTGGTGTTTTTTGTATCACCTTTAGAGACAATGCCTCAGTGATACTGCTTGGTACCTTTTATCTTCTTGATGAAAGTGTAATGATTAAGAGTGCTTGCTTTGAAATCAAACTGAAAGGAATTGTACCTCAGCTCTGCTACTTTTTCTCTGGGCTTGTTCAAGTTGCTTAACCTTTTTATGCCTGAGTTTCTATATGAAAAATAGGATATATTGCCCATTTTAAGTTGTTATGAACTTTAAACCTAAACATAAAATGAACAATGAAAATATACCAATCAGTAAATGATTGCTATTATTACATTTTTAGTTTTGTTATCATTAACTTCAGAAAAAAAATAGATGGAAATTGTCTACTGTGAATAAGCACAACATGCACAACTGATTATTCTAAAAGTACCACATAATTTCTGTACTATGAAAGAATATCATTTTTTTATACAGGAAAATATATCTGGACAACTGTTTATTCTTTAAATTGTCTAGTTGATGAAATTACCTTTTTTCCTTAAAAAAATGAGTTGTTACAAAGAGTCTAGAAAGGAGACAGTATGTTGCCAGAGAAAGGAGACAGTATGCTGCCAGAGAAAGTCTTGATTCAGAAGGCCTGAGTTAGAGCCCTAGTGGGGTTCTGTTCAGTCAGTTACTAAATTTAAGCGACAAATATGAGGTAAAAGTTATTTAGCAAAGTTGAACTTCAGTTTTCCACCTCTGTAAAATAAAAGCAACAGTACTTTATAAACTAGTTAATTTCATAGTGTTATTATAAAATAAAATAATTAACATGAAAGTGCTTTGTAAAATGTAACTACTGCATAAATACAAGGTGTTTTTGTTACTGTTGTTATTGTTATTATTATAAAAGTGAACTACTTTGCTACCCATTATTTGCTAGTGTGCTTTCTTGTGTTAAGTGGATATGACTTACTGTTGCTGGTGCCAAGTAAGAGCAAGTTGAGTAGTATCCTTGATATTGTAGTCACATCCCCTACCAACTAGGTTCAGAACTTTGAAACATTTCACATGGGTCAATAAAACAATATTGGGCACAAATGACTCCTGTTATGACAACTGACTGCTTGAATTTAAATTGGTTCCATGTGGTATAAGGCATTTTCTTGCATAATGCCACTATTAGATGCTCTGACTTTGAAGAGCAAATGTGTTTTCTAGCCCATGTCACTACAGTACTGGTTGATCAGTTCCCTGGTGCTTCTCTTTTTGACTCTATGTCATGCAGTGGTTCTCTGGTAAAGCTACATCCTAACAGAACCTTTTATTTTATTTGATGTGTTCATGTTTTTGCTTGAGTTTTCTATTTCTTTTCTTTTTTTTAGGGCTGTCTTCCAATAAAACTTTATTTATTTATTTTTTTATGAAACATATTTCATTTTATAATTGTGGGGTACAGTTAAGGGTTAGGTATACAAATATACATCGTTCAGGCACCCTTGTTGGTAAGGGGTGTCCCCCCATCCCCAGACAGATATTGACTACCATTAATCCCACCTCCCTTCCCCTCCCTGCACCCCCCATGGTTTCCCGCCACTGTCAATCCTTTTCTTAGAGTATTATGGTAGATGTTCAAGGTCCACTTATGAGTGGGAAGATGTGATACTCAGATTTTTGTTTATGTGAGATATCACTCAGTATTATAGACTCTGGTTCCATTCAGGTGGCTGCGAAATTCATGATTTTGTTCTTTTTTATGGCTGTGTAGTATTCTGATCGTG
>NW_007090196.1:0-333 GCF_000164805.1 Carlito syrichta
AACCTCAAACTGTAAGAACCTTAGAAAATGCAGGAGACACCTTTATGGAAGTTGGAACTGGCAACCGATTCCTGATCAAAACCCGAAGTGCCCAGGCCATAAGAGATACGACAGACAAGTGGGACCTCATTAAACTGACAAGCATCTACAAAGCCAAAGAAACCATCAAGAGAGCAGGGAGACAGTCCACAGACTGGGAAAAAAAAATTGCCAACTCCATGTCTGACAAAGGCCTAACATTAAGAATCTACAAGGAACTCAAACGTGCTGAAAAGAAAAAAACAAACAACTCCATTACAAAGTGGGCAAAAGATATGAATAGACACTTCTCAA
>NW_007090197.1:0-417 GCF_000164805.1 Carlito syrichta
GCGAGGGCGTGAGGGGGGCTGCGGGCAGCACGGAGAGGCCATCGCTCCCCCCGGCCGCCTGCTGCTGCTGGTGGTGCTGTCCCCGGGGTCTGTGGCGCTTCCGACCCGTCTTGAGAGGCGAGGCAAGGACTACCTGGGCCTCGTCAGTGCAAGTGTTGAGACTGAGCGGGTCAGTGATATCTTTGGGGATGAGGATCTCCACCGGGTCTCGCCCTTTGGCCGGAAGGGGGGAGGACTTGGGGGTCTCCGCATTGAGTGCGCGGCTCACTTCCTCGTCCAGGAGGCTGTTCAGGTTCAGCGGATCAAAGATGTTGCCCCCCAGGAGGAAGTTGGAGGGCAGCACCGAGTCACAGTCCGAGTTGACCCGCCTGCGCCTCTTGAAGGCCGGATGCTTGAAGCCCCCGCCCCCGCCCCCGC
>NW_007090198.1:0-359 GCF_000164805.1 Carlito syrichta
CAGGCAATCCACTCACCTCAGCCTCCCAAAGGCGTGGGATTACAGGCTGAGCCACCGAGCCCGGCTCCAAATTAAATTTTAACCCTCAGCCCTTGTGCAACCCAAGCAAAAAATTTAACCTTTCAGAATACATGCATACGTTTTAAACAGCTAGCTGTGTTACAGAAAACTTGTGCTAGAAAAAGCTGTGAGAAAACACACAGCAACTGGTAAAAAGGCGACCACTTCTTTTGACTTTTTTTTTTTTTTGAGGTGGAGTTTCACTCTGTCGCCCAGACTGGAGTGCAGTGGCTCACTCTCGGCCACCACAGCCTCGACCTGCTGTGCTCCGGCGATCCTTCTGCCTCAGCCTTCCAAGT
>NW_007090199.1:0-318 GCF_000164805.1 Carlito syrichta
TAGCTAGCTACCTAGCTAGACAGGTGAATAGCTAGCTGACTTATCTCGCTAACATAACTAAACACCTGATGTCTAGCCTGATGACTTAACTAGCTACCTACCTACATAGCCAACTGGCTTCTAAGCTGACTCAACTAAATAACTACCTAGCTAAAGTGCTGGCAAGCGAGTTGTCTTAACTTGGTGACTTAACTAGCTAGCTAGCTCGTTAGACAGCTGACTTAACTAGCTAGCTATCCTGCTATGCAGCTGTCTATCCAGCTGAAAACTCGCTGACTAATCTATGTAGCAAACTGACTTAACTAGCTTACATAACTA
>NW_007090200.1:0-346 GCF_000164805.1 Carlito syrichta
AATCCACTCACCTCAGCCTCCCAAAGGCGCGGGATTACAGGCTGAGCCACCGAGCCCGGCCATTTTTCCTTTTCTGAGCCGGAGTCGCACTCCGTCACCCGGGCTGGAGGGCAGAGGCATGCTCCCGATCACCGCAGCCTCGACCTGCTGGGCTCCGGGATCCTTCCGCCTCGGCCTCCCTTCGTAGCTGGGCCCCCACGCCCGGCTAGTGTTTTGATCGACTGCAGAGACGAGGTCTCGCCAGGTTGCCCGGGCTGGTCTCGAACCTCTGGGCTCAGGCCATCCTCTCGCTCCGCCTCCCAAAGTGCTGGGAAGGCAAGCGTGAGCCGCCGCGCCAGCTCCCTGA
>NW_007090201.1:0-334 GCF_000164805.1 Carlito syrichta
AGAGACGAGGTCTCACCAAGTTGCCTGGGTGGGTCTTGAACCCGCGGGCTCAGGCAATCCACTGACCTTGGCCTCCCAAAGTGCTGGGATTACAGGCTGAGTCACCAAGTCCGGCCTCTACAAACAATTTAAAAAATGAGCCAGGTGTGGTGGCATGTGCCTATAGCCAAGAGACTGAGGTGGAAGGGTCACCTGAGCCCAGGAGGTCAAGGCTGTGGTGAGCTGTGATTGTGCCACTGCACTCCAGCCTGGGTGACAGAGTGACACTTGACTCAAAAAAAAGAAAAACGTGTTCTATTTCCAACATGGCATCATGGGAAGAGCTGGCCCTGGC
>NW_007090202.1:0-305 GCF_000164805.1 Carlito syrichta
AACCTGCCTAGGTTGAAACAAGAAGAAATTGATACCCTAAATAGACCAATAACAATCAAGGAAATTGACTATGTAATAAGAAAAATACCTACAAAAACAAAAAACAACAACAAAAAAACCTGGACCAGATGGTTTTCCTGCAGAATTCTATAAGACATTTAAGGAGGAGTTGATACCAATCCTACTGAAAGTATTCCAGGTGATTGAAAAGATGGAACCCTCCCCAAATCATTTGATGAAACTAACATCACATTGATACCCAAGCCAGGTAAAGACCCAACAAAGAAAGAGAACTGCAGGCCAAT
>NW_007090203.1:0-397 GCF_000164805.1 Carlito syrichta
CCCAGTGGTCCCCACAAGTCTTCTGTCTCCAACCAGGCTTGACTGGCTGCGCTGAGCACTGTGGACACCAGAGGGAGACAAATGCTCGTTCTGGAAGGAGGCGTGATGCCCTCCCCTCTCGCCTTCCATTTCCGTACGTGAAGAGTGCGCAGCACAACTGACTTGTCAGCCTTGTAGCCATAAAGTGGCGAAGCGCCACAGTCCCCACCACTCCCGATTGCTCACTCAGTCTGCCTCCCGCGCTCCTGGGGTCTGCCTGAGTTCTGTGGGCCACAGAGTTTGTGTGTGAAATGTCTGTAGCAGAGCCGGGCTCAGTGGCTCAGCCTGTAATCCCAGGGCTTTGGGAGGCTGAGGTGGGTGGATTGCCTGAGCCTGCGGGTTCGAGACCCGCCTGGGC
>NW_007090204.1:0-316 GCF_000164805.1 Carlito syrichta
AGTTGGTAAACGAGTTAACTAGCCAACTTAACTAGTTGGTTAATGAGTTAGCTAGGTGACAACTTGTTGGCTAACGTGTTGGCTGACTAATTAGCTGGTTTAATACATTGGCTGAATACTCGGCTGACATGTTAGCTTGCTTAACATGTAGGCCGACTAGTCGGCCGACTGTTTAGTTGGGTTAACTAGTTGACTGACGAGTTGCCACCCTAGTGATCTCAGTTAACTAGTTGACTGGGTAGCTTGCTGTCCTAACAAGTCAGCCAATTTTTGGCCGACTAGTTAGCTGACTTAATTAGATGATTGTCTAGTTATC
>NW_007090205.1:0-349 GCF_000164805.1 Carlito syrichta
ACTGGGACAGGACCCCAGCCCCACCTGACTCAAGTCCAGGGTCCCACTGGGACAGGGCCATGGCCCCACCCAAATCAGGCCAAGGTCCCACCTGAGTCAGGGCCAGAGTCCCACCGGGAAAGGACCAGGTCCCCACCCAAATCAGGCTCAGGGTCCCACCCGAGTTGGTCCCAGGATTCCACTCGGGTCACAATCATGATCCCACCCAGGTCAAGGCCAGGGCCCATAGAGCCTGGGGGGGCCGTGGCCCCAGTGCCATGTCTATTGTCACTGTCCACGTCGGGGCCAGGGCCTCTTCGCAGCTAATGAGCCCAAGTAGAAAGCCCGAGGGCCAGAGAGTGCCACGGCA
>NW_007090206.1:0-341 GCF_000164805.1 Carlito syrichta
TTTTTTTTTTTTTTTTTGAGTCAGCATCTCACTCTGTCACCCAGGCTGGAGTGCAATCGCACACTCACGGCCACCACAGCCTCGACCTGCTGGGCTCAGGTGATCCTTCTGCCTCAGCCTTCCAAATAACTGGAACGACAGACATGCCAGCCACACCCAGTTAATTTCTATTATTTATTGTAGAGATGAAGTCTTACCAAACTGCTCAGGCTGGTCTCGAATCCCCAGGCTCAGGGAACCCTCTCACCTCGGCCTCCCACAGTGAGATGCCACATCTTAAGAAAAAAACGTGGATCCTATTTGAAAAAAAAAAATAGCGAATGCTGGGGAAAAGGGCAGTC
>NW_007090207.1:0-398 GCF_000164805.1 Carlito syrichta
AGTCTGGGCGACAGAGTGAGACTCCAACTCAAAAAATAAAAATAAATAAATAAAAATAAAAAATAAGTTAATAAATAGGTCGGGCATAGTGGCTCAACCTGTAATCCCAGAACTTTGGGAGACCGAGGCGAGAGGATTGTCCAAGCCCAGGAGTTCGAGACCAGCCCGGGCAACTTAGTGAGACCTCATCTCTACAATAAATCACAAAAACTAGCCGGGCGTGGTTGGGTGCAGCTATATAGTTCCAGCTATTTGGAAGACTGAGGCAAAAGGATCACCTAAGCCCAGCAGGTCAAGGTTGCAGTGGTCGTGAGTGTGCCACTGCACTCCAGCCTGGGCGACACAGAGTGAGACTCCAACTCAAAAAAAAAAAAAGTTCAGCCGGGCTCGGTGGCTCA
>NW_007090208.1:0-334 GCF_000164805.1 Carlito syrichta
CAGTAAATCATGCTGGGAAAACTGGCTGACCACATGCAGAAGATTGAAACAGGACCCCTACCTATCACCATACACAAAAATTAACTCTAAATGCATGAAATATCTGAACATGAAACCTCAAACTAGAAGAATCTTAGAAAATGCAGGAGACATCCTTATGGAAATTGGAACTGGCAACCAATTCCTATTCAGAACCCTAAAGGCCATTATCTTGAGAAATAAGAGAGACACATGGGACCTCATCAAACTAATGAACTTCTGCAAAGCAAAAGAAACCATCAAGAGAGCAGGGATACAGCCCACAGAATGGGAAAAAATATTTGCCAACTGTATA
>NW_007090209.1:0-596 GCF_000164805.1 Carlito syrichta
GCCCCATTGTGGGCCAGAAGTGGCCGGGTGCCATCGCCGGCATCCGCAGGTGACGGCTCTGTTGCGAGATACCAAGGGAGGAGCGGCTCCCGAGGCGACAGGAAAAGGGCCGGGAGTAACAGCCCTGTGGCCCGGGAGAGGGGAGAGGGGAGAGGAAACCGACGCTGATGCAGAATAATGAGGACGCGGGGGGACACACAGGGGCCGCGGGAAGCGGGGGGCGCGGGCGCAGGAAACGTTTTGTTCCCGCCTTAATTGGGGACCCCGCTCGGGGTCGCTGGCAGTGGGCGCAGTCGAGCGTGGCTGTGGGGACAATGGGAGGTTGGAAGGCCCGGAAAGGCCGCCAAGGGCGGGCTCGGGCCCAGCCTGGACGCCAAGGGGACTCTTCGGGGCGCAGAAGGGGCTCAGCAGCGCCCCCGAACTGCTCGTAGCTGGCTCTGCAGGAAGTCCACATGGACGGGGTGCCCATGGGTGGGAGAGCGCCCACTGGGTGCTCCACGAGAGGGACACTTTGAAGTCACTGGAGATGGGGTCACGTGAGGAACCAGAGCTCGTCATATCCAGGGTGACCAAAAGGCTTTTTTTTTTTTTTTTTG
>NW_007090210.1:0-316 GCF_000164805.1 Carlito syrichta
CTCGAACATCTAGGTATATGGGGAACATACCTCAAAATAGTAAAAGCCATCTACGAGAAACCCACAGCCAGCATACTCCTAAATGGACAAAAGTGGAACCATTTCCCCTGAAAACTGGAATAAGACAAGGATGCCCACTCTCACCCCTCCTGTTCAACATAGTATTGAAATCCTGGCTTGTGCAATCAGAGAAGAGAAGGCAATCAGGGGTATCCAAATAGGAAAAGAGAAAGTTAAGTCATCTCTCTTTGCAGACGATATGATTGTGTACCTTGAAAACCAAAGAGAATCTGTCAAAAACCTCCTTACACTGATA
>NW_007090211.1:0-386 GCF_000164805.1 Carlito syrichta
GGGGGGGCGGTAAGGGGGGCAGCACGGTCGGGGGCGGGGGGCAGCCCCCACTGGCTGCCCCAGCCGGCTCCCGTGGGGCCGCGCAGGCCTCACTCTGCTTGCCGTGCCCTTGCAGACCTCAGAGCTGCCAGCAACATCGTCTTCTCCAACGGGGATCTGGACCCCTGGGCAGGGGGTGGGGTGAGTCCCGGCCGTCCCTTTCATCAGCGGCCGGCGGGGCCGCCCCACTGGCTTGCCGGAATCTCTCGGGAACTCAGCACCTCGGTCGCCGACCCGCACTCCTCCCCACTCCTTCCTGCTGCTCTGTGGCACTGCCGGCGGCACGGACCCTTCCCAGCGGGACTGCCGAGGCTGTGGCGGCCTCTGCCCCTCGCCTGACAGGTCCT
>NW_007090212.1:0-347 GCF_000164805.1 Carlito syrichta
CATGAACCAACCCCAAAACCAAAAGAAAGACAAAAAATAACCAAGTGGAAGAACAACAACACTATAAGAACTCTATGAAAGGGATGGACTCTCACATTTCAATAATTAGCCTGAATGTGAATGGACTAAACACACCTCTGAAAAGATAAAGCATGGCAAAATGGATAAAATATCAGCAGGCAACAATATACTGCCTTCACCTCACTAGAAAGGACACCCACAGACTGAAAGTAAGAGGATGGGAAACAAACTTTCAGGCGAATGAAACACAAAAGAAAGGAGGAGTTGCGATCCTAATTTCAGACAAAATACCATTTAAACTATCAAAAATTTAAAAAGATACAGAG
>NW_007090213.1:0-321 GCF_000164805.1 Carlito syrichta
TGTGTGATGTCAGAAAGTCCTCCATTTCCTTAAGGTTTTCAAGTTTGTTTCCATACAAGTGTACATAGTAGTCCTTAATGATCTTTTGTATATCTTCAGTGTCAGATGTGACTTCATCTTTTATGTTTCTGATTGTGCTTATTTGGTTTTTTTCTCATTTATTCTTGGTCAGTCTTGCTAGGGGACCATTGATCTTATTTATTCTTTCGAAGAACCAGCTTTTTGTCTCATTGATTTTTTGTATTATCCTTTTATCTTCTATGTCCTGGATTTGGGCTTTTATTTTGATGATCTGGATTCTTCTGCTGAAATTAGGGTTTT
>NW_007090214.1:0-363 GCF_000164805.1 Carlito syrichta
CCACTGCACTCCAGCCTGGGCGACAGAGTGAGACTCCAATTCAAAAAAAAAAAAAGAAAAGAAAAAGAAATGCGATTGTCTTTTGCACATTTATTTTGTATCCTAATACTTTGCGAAAGGCCTTAAACAGTGTAAGGAGGTTTTTGATAGATTCTCTTGGGTTTTCAAGATACACAGTAATGTCATCTGCAAAGAGAGATAACTTGACTTCCTCTTTTCCTATTTGGATACCCCTGATTGCCTTCTCTTCTCTGATTGCTCTAGCCAGGACTTTCTTTTTTTATGAGTTGGAGTCTCACTCTGTCGCCTGGACTGGAGTGCAGTGGCCGCTCCCGGCCACTGCAGCCTCGACCTGCTGGGCTC
>NW_007090215.1:0-370 GCF_000164805.1 Carlito syrichta
GGGCTCAGGCAATCCACTCACCTCAGCCTCCCAAAGTGCTGGGATTACAAGCTGAGCCACCAAGCCCAGCTAATTGTTGCTTCTAACTTTCCAAATTAAGGTGGAATATCCTTAGTTGGATGGGGTAGGGAGGTCTACATTACCAATCCCCATTCAAACAGAACAAGTGGAGGAGGGTAGAGAGAGTGAATGGGAAGGGAATAGTGAGAAAGAAAAAGACTTGATCACAAATGAAGTCTTACATTTTGTAATAAATGTGTCTCGACCAGGCTCGGTGGCTCAGCCTGTAATCCTGCGTGCTGGGAGACCGAAGTGAGTGAATTGCCTGAGTCCGCGGGTTCGAGACCCACCTGGGCAACTTGGCGAGACC
>NW_007090216.1:0-329 GCF_000164805.1 Carlito syrichta
TTGAACAATTATAATGCTATAAGAAAGCGATTGGCAGTAGTGGAAAACTGTCAGGGGAGGAGGGGTGGGACTGGCAGTTGAGGGAAACTGCTAGGGAAGGGAGGGGCATATCTCATCAACAAGGGTACCTGCATGATCAGTGTTTGTATACCGAACCCGGAATTGTACCCCAGATCTTTATAATAAATAAATAAATTAAAAAGAAATTTTAGGTGGAAAAAAAAAGATATACGGACAACCAACAGACACATGAAAAAGTGCTCAGCCTCACTCATCATCAGAGAAATGCAAATCAAAACCACATTGAGATACCACCTAACCCCAGTAAG
>NW_007090217.1:0-391 GCF_000164805.1 Carlito syrichta
GAAAAGAGGAAGTTAAGTTATCCCTCTTTGCAGACGACATGATTCTATACCTCAAAAACCAAGGAGAATCCATCAAAAACCTCCTTACACTGATAAAGGACTTTGGCAAAGTCTCAGGGAATAAAATAAATGTGCAAAAGTCAATCGCATTCCTACACCAACAATAAACAAATAGAAGCCCAAATAAAAAAGCACCATCTCATTCACAATAGACACACACACACACACACACACACACACACACACACACACACACACATACACAAAGAAGAAAAAGGAAATACCTTGGCATTTTCCTAACCAGAGAAGTCAAAGACCTTTACAACGAAAACTACAAAACACTGCTCAAAGAAATCAAAGATGACACAAACAAGTGGAAAAATATTCCATG
>NW_007090218.1:0-313 GCF_000164805.1 Carlito syrichta
CTCTACATGAAATACTTAAGAAAGTACTAAACACAGAAGAAAAGGAAAAAAGAACAGCGTTCTTCACAAGAGTACAGGAAAAAGAATAAAATATACATGAACCAACTCCAAAAACCAAAGACAGACAAAAAAACCAAGCGGAAGAACAACAACTCTATAGGACTCTATGATAGGGATGAACTCTCACATTTCAATAATTAGCCTGAAGGTGAATGGAATAAATGCACCACTGAAAAGACATAGAATGGCAAAATGGATAAAATATCTCCAGGCAACAATATACTGCCTTCAAGAGACCCATCTCACTAGAAAG
>NW_007090219.1:0-346 GCF_000164805.1 Carlito syrichta
ATGGACTGGAATGGAATGGAAGAGAGAGGAATGGAAAGAAAAGGAATACAATGGAATGTAAGGCAGTGAAATGAAATGTAATAGAATGGAATGGACTGCAATGGAGAGCAATGGAGTGGAATTTAATGGAATAGAACATAGAGGAATGGAAGAAAATGGAGAGGAATGGAATGGAATTGAATGGAGTGGAGTGGAATGGAGAGGAATGAAATTGGGATTGATGGAATGGAATAGAATTGAATATAGAGCAATTCAATCGAATGAAATGGAGAGGAATGGTATGGAGGGGAGAGGAATGGAATGTAGAGGAATGGAATGGAGCGGAGTGGATTGGAATGTCATGAGG
>NW_007090220.1:0-320 GCF_000164805.1 Carlito syrichta
CTCTGACTCTGATCTGTTTAATGTTGTTACACTATAATCTTAACAAAGGCTATTTTAAAGTAGGAGTTTGCATTTTAGATTTAAAAAACTCTTATAATAACTTAATGTGACAACAAGGGATATTTTATGCATTTAATCAAATTAAAAGGAAACTCTAGGTTATAGCAGAGAACAGAGGAAATCAAACTACTTTTTCTTAATTGGGACTGTGTTGATTTTTCAGCTAGTTGAAAATTTAAAAAATATATATATATACCAGGTGGGAAATTCTATTTTTAAAATCAGCACAGAAAAGAAACTACTATACAATATCTAAAAAA
>NW_007090221.1:0-689 GCF_000164805.1 Carlito syrichta
AACCCAGACTGTCAAAAGCATAGAAAAGAAGCTCAAAAAGACAGAACAAAACCTTCAAGAGATGAATGATCACTTCAAGAGACCAAACCTAAGAGTAAATGGGCTTCTGAGGCAGAGAGAGAAACAGAAGCCACACTGCAACAAACATTTCATGAAATCATTGAAGAAAACTTCCCTCATCTAATCAAGGAGGAAAAAATACAAACACAAGAGATTCAGAGAACCCCTGCAAGGGAATAAATGAGAAGACCAACTCCCAGACACACAATAATTTGCCTAAACAAAGTAGGTATAAAAGAAAAAATCCTAAAGGCAGCAAGAGAAAAAGGCCAGACTACCTACCAGAGAAGACCAATTAGAATAGCAGCAGATTTATCCACAGAAACCCCTCAGGCTAGGAGAGCCTGGAGCCCTAGCTTCAAAGTTCTAAAAGATAAACAGTTTCAACCAAGAATAACCTCCCCAGCCAAACTAAGCTTCATTAGTGAGGGAGAATTGAAATCTTTTCCAGATATCCAATCCCTAAGAACCTATGCTGCCACCAGACCACCTCTACAAGAAACACTTAAGAAAGTACTGAACACAGAAGAAAAAGAAAAAAGAACAACAACATTCTTCACAAGAGTACAGGCAAAAGATTAAAAACACACATGAGCCAACTCCAAAACCCAAAGAAAGACAACAAACAG
>NW_007090222.1:0-313 GCF_000164805.1 Carlito syrichta
AAAAAAAAAAAAAAAAAAAAGAAAGGAAAAAGAAAAAGAAAACAGATCTGAAACAGATTTTTTTTTTTTTGAGTCAAGGTCTCACTGTGTGGTCCAGGCTGGAGTGCAGTGGTACAATCATGGCTCACAGCTGGGCTCAGTGGCTCAGCCTATACTCCCTTGCTTTGGGAGGCTGAGGTGAGTGAATTGCCTGAGCCCGTGGGTTCAAGACCCAGCTGGGCAACTTGGCTGAGACCTCACCTCCACAATAAATTAAAAAAAAAAAAATTAGCTGGGTGTGGTAGCACACGCCTGTAGTTCCAGCTACTTGGAA
>NW_007090223.1:0-592 GCF_000164805.1 Carlito syrichta
CCCGGGTGGGTAGGTGTTCCAGTACAGGGTGTGCTCGGGGTGGTGGGCTCGGAGCCGGTGTCGGCGAGGTCCCCGCGTCCCCTCAGGCGGGATGCGGGGACGGGAGGCTCGTCACAGCCGGCCCAACCGCAGCCCAGCGCTGCCCCCGGTGCTGGGGGGGACATGGCCTTGACCTGGGGAGCGGGCGTCCTGGCCTCCAGACGGCGCGGACGGGGAGGCTGGGCAGCCAGGGGGCCTCCGTCCCTGGGGCAGGGCTGTGCGCACCGAGGGGCCACCCCCTGGGTCTACTTGTCCAGGGTCAGCGCGCAGGCGGTGCCCTCGTCCTCCTGTGCGGTGGGTTTTCGCCACCACGCCCGGCCAGTCTTTGGGTTTTTGTCAGACACGGGGCTTGTCCGTGGGGCCCAGGCTGGCCTTGAACTCCTGGCCTCACGTGGTGTCCCTCCTCAGCGGGCTGGAAGCGGAGGCCACCGCGCCCGGCGACCTCGAGTGTTGCTATGGAGACGGGGCGTCGCCACGTTGCCCGGCCTCCGTCGGCACCGGGGCCCACCGAGGCTGGCGTTGCTGGGGGCGGCACCCCCCGTGCGCGCTGCCT
>NW_007090224.1:0-792 GCF_000164805.1 Carlito syrichta
CCTGCCTGGGCAACTTGGCGAGACCTCATCTCTACAATAAAATCAAAAAATTAGCCGGGGCATGGTAGTGCGCACCTGTAGTTCCAGCTACTTGGAAGGCTGAGGCGGAAGGATCGCCAGAGCCCAGCAGGTTGAGGCTGCGGTGGCCGGGAGCGGCCACTGCACTCCAGTCTGGGCGACAGAGTGAGACTCCAACTCAAAAAAAACAAAAACAAAAAAAAGAGCCTTTGCATGGTTAGCCATCCCAAATGGATTCCAGAGTAAGAAGATACACGGAACAGAGTTGCAGCTGACTTGCAGCTGGCAATAATGTGAATGAGAAACAAAACCTTTAATATCTAAGCCTCTGACTTAGGTTGTGTGTTACCACAACATAATCTAGAGAAATCTCACTAACATTGTGGTTTAGGGTGAAAGTTTGAAGAGAAACCATGGTGAGCTTTTGGGGAAACACCATTGGATGATATAATGAGAACATTACAATTTGTAGGCCAGGCGCAGTGGCTCAAGTCTGTACCCCCAGCAGTTTGGGAGGCTAAGGGGAGAGGATTGCCTGAGCCCAGGGGTTCAAGACCAGCCTGGGCAACTTGGCGAGACCACTTCTCTACAATATATCAAAATATTAGCTGGGCATGGTAGCGCACACCTGTAGTTCCAGTTACTTGGAAGGCTGAGGCAGAAGGATCGCCGGAGCCCAGCAGGTCGACACTGGTGTGGCCGTGAGTGTGCCAGTGCACTACAGCCTGGGCAATAGAGTAAGACTCTGACTCAAAAAAAAAAAAAAAAAAAATT
>NW_007090225.1:0-342 GCF_000164805.1 Carlito syrichta
AAACCCACAAAGACATGGACACTAAGCAGCATGATGCTAAACAACTCCTGGGTCAATGATTAAATCGAAACAGAGATCAAAAGATACCTGGAAACAAATGAAAATGAAGAAATATTTTACCAAAATCTCTGGGACGCCTTAAAAGCTGTAGTAAGTGGGGAATTTATATCCCTGCAAACACACATAAAGAAAATGGAAGGAATACAAATTAACAGCCTAACAAGCCACCTAAGGGAGTTGGAAAAGTAACACCACAAAAACCCTAATTTCAGCAGAAGAATCCAGATCACCAAAATAAAAGCCCAAATCCAGGACATAGAAGACAAAAAGATAATACAAAAA
>NW_007090226.1:0-365 GCF_000164805.1 Carlito syrichta
AAGCTGGCAAGCCAACTCACTTAACTAGCTAGATACCTACATAGCCTGCAGGCTAGCCAGCTGACTTAACTATCTGACTTGAATAACTAGCTACCTGCCTAGCCAGTTGACTAGACAGCTGATGAAATTAGCTGACTTAACCAGCTAGACAGTTGGCTAGCCAGCTGACTTAACATGCTGATATCCCTAGATAACTACGTGGCTAGCTAGGTACATACATTGCCAATTTGCTAGCCAGCTGCTCTTAGCTAGCTGAATTAACCAGCTAGTCAGCTGACTAGCCAACTGACTTAACTAACTCGCTACTTAGATATCCTTCTGGCTAGCAAGCTGACTTAACTAGCTGAGTTAACTACCTAGCTACC
>NW_007090227.1:0-463 GCF_000164805.1 Carlito syrichta
CAGGGGTTCGAGACCAGCCTGGGCAACTTGACGAGACCTCATCTCTACAATAAATCAAAAAATTAACTGGGCGTGGTAGCACGCGCCTGTAGTTCCAGCCACTTGGAAAGTTGAGGCAGAAGGATTGCCTGAGCCCAGTGGGTTGACACTGGGGTGACCATGAGCATGCTGCTGCACTCCAGCCTGGGTGACAGAGTGAGACTCCAACTAAAAAAAAAAAAAAAAAGTTAAATGATGCCAAAGAAGTACTATTGTTATAATTAATTTTTGTTAGAAAGGCCTATTGATTGCATTGACTGACTCTTTTCCCCCATCTGTGAGGATGATCATTTTCATACTTAATCTACCATTTTAAAGTAGCATATTAATAGATTTACTTATATTGAATTTTTCTTACATTACTAAAATGCTTTTTTTTTTTTTTTTGAGTTGGAGTCTCACTCTGTCACCCAGACTGGAGTGC
>NW_007090228.1:0-409 GCF_000164805.1 Carlito syrichta
TCAGGGCATCCCAGAGATTTTGGTAAGATGTGTCTTCATTTTCATTTGTTTCCAGGTATCATTTGATCTCTGTTTTGATTTCATCATTGACTCAGGAGTTGTTTAGCATCATGCTGTTTAGTGTCCATGTCTTTGTGGATTGTGGGGGGACTTTGTTGGTGTCAATGATTATTCTTAATCCATGGGGGTCCGAAAAGGTGCGTGGTAGAATTTCAGTCCTTTTAAATTTGCTTATTCTTGATTTATGGCTGAGTTTGTTGGTGATCTTAGAATATGTTTCATGTGGTGGTGAGTAGAATGTGTATTCTGTGGTCTTTGGATGGAGTGTTCTGTAGGGATCAATTAAATTCATTTGTCCAAAGTCACATTGAGGTTCCAGATCTCCTTGCTGATTTTTTGTCCTGATGAT
>NW_007090229.1:0-396 GCF_000164805.1 Carlito syrichta
CAGATCACCTCTACAAGAAACACTTAAGAAAGTATTAAACACAGAAGAAAAGGAAAAAAGCACAACAATGTTCTTCACAAGACTACAGGAAAAAGATTAAAAACACACATGAACCAACTCAAAAATCAAAAGAAAGACAACACACAAACAGGAACAACAACAACTCTATAAGAACCTCATGACAGGGATAAACTCTAACATTTCAGCAATTAGCCTGAATGTGAGTGGACTAAATGTACCACAAAAAGACATAGAATGTCAAAATGGATAAAATATCACCAGGCAACAATATAATGCCTCCAAGAGACTCATCTCACTAGAAAGGACATTCACAGGCTCAAAGTAAGAGGATGGGAAGCAAAATTTCAGGTGAACAGAACACAAAAGAAAGGAGGA
>NW_007090230.1:0-365 GCF_000164805.1 Carlito syrichta
AAACCACCTCTACATGAAACACTTAAGAAAGTAATAAACACAGAAGAAAAGGAAAAAAGACAACGTTCTTCACAAGAGTACAGGGAAAAGAATAAAATACACATGAACCAACCCCAAAACCAAAAGAAAGACAAAAAAAAAAAACAACTGGAAGAACAACAATTCTATAAGAACTCTATGATAGGGACGAACTCTCACATTTCAATAATTAGTCTGAATAAGAATGGACTAAACGCACCACTGAAAAGACATAGAATGGCAAAATGGATAAAATATAATCAGGCAACAATATACTGCCTTCAAGAGACCCATCTCACTAGAAAGGACATTCACAGACTCAAAGTAAGAGGATGGGAAACAAATTT
>NW_007090231.1:0-851 GCF_000164805.1 Carlito syrichta
CTAGCAGGTCAGCTAAATAGTGGGCTTGCTCGCTTTCCATCCGGACAGCTAACTAGTCAGCTCAGTCAATTCCAAACCTGTCAGCAAACTAGTCGGCTCGCTCGCCAGCCAACAGGGCAACTAACTTGTCGGCTTGCTCGCAGGCCAACAGGTCAGCTGACTAGTTGGCTTGCTCGCCAGTCGACTAGTTAATCAGCTGACAAGTCAGCTCACTCGCCAGCTGACTAGCTTAGGCAACAAACCAGTCGGCTCACTCGCCAGTCGACTAGTTAAATCAGCTAACCAGTCGCCCGACTAGTTGGACATCTTGTCAACTGACATGTTAGATCAGCTAACTAGTCGGCCAACAAGTTAGGTCAGCTAACTAGTCGGCCAACAAGTTAGGTCAGCTAACTAGCCAGCCAACTAGTTAAACGAGCTAACCAGTGGGCCGACTAGTCAGTCAACTAGTTCACTCAGTTAACTAGTCGACCGCCTAGTCGGTCAACTTGTTAAGCCAGCTAAAATGTCAGCCAAGTAGTCACTCAACGTGCTTAACCTGCTAACTTGTCAGCCAACTCATCAGCCAACAAGCTAAGTCACCTAGCAAACTTGTTAAACAACTAGTTAAGTCAGCTAGTTAACTCGTTTACTAACTAGATAAATACTTAACTAACTCATTAACCAACTCATTATGTCAGCTAGCTATCTCCTTAGCCAACTAGTTATGTCAGCTAAGTCAGCTAGCTCACTAGTTAGCTAACTAAGTCAGCTACTTAAGTCTGCTACTTAACTAGTTAGCTAATTAGTTAAGCCAGCTAGTTATTAAGCTAGTTAAATAGCTAACTATTTAATTCAGGTAGTTAAGTCAG
>NW_007090232.1:0-314 GCF_000164805.1 Carlito syrichta
AAAAAATCAATGAAACAGAAAGCTGGTTCTTCAAAAGGATAAACAAGATTGATGGTCCCCTAGCTAGACCAAGAAAAAAAGAGAAAAAAACCAAATAAGCACAATCAGAAACACAAAAGAAAGAGTCACATCTGACCCTGAAGAAATACAAAAGATAATTAGAGACTGCTATGTACACTTGTATGGAAACAAACTTGAAAACCTTAAGAAAATAAGAACTTTCCGACATCACACAACCTACCTAGGTTGGAACAAGAAGAAATTGAGACCCTAAATATACCAATAACAATCAAGGAAATCGACTACGTAATAAG
>NW_007090233.1:0-334 GCF_000164805.1 Carlito syrichta
ACCCCACCTTCCCCCAAAAACAGAATTAAAGAAGGGGAGGGAAGGGGGAGAGAGAGAAAATCTACAAAAATGAAGAAAAACCAAAAGAAGAGTATGGGTCTCTCCCAGACCCCCAAGAAGGCAGACACTGAGAAAACTGGCTTCAGAATGCAAACAATGAAGAGGCCCCAGATTGAAGGGTCTCAAAATACAAACATTGACATCAAGACAATAATGGAAAGATTTAAAAGAATTGAAGAGACACAAGACTAAACTAGGAAGGAGCTGATATCTGAGATAACAGTAATAAAGAATACTGTGAATGAAATAAATAACAAACTGATAAGCATGGAAA
>NW_007090234.1:0-345 GCF_000164805.1 Carlito syrichta
TAACTAGCTGACTTAACTAACTAGCCAACTGACTTGACTAGTGACTTTACTAGCTAGCTACCTAGCTAGCCAGCTGACTTTACTAGCTGAAATAACTAGCTAGCTTTCTAGCTAGCTATCTAGTGAGCTAGCCGACTTACCTAGCTGACTTATCTAGCTAGCTAGCTGTCATAACTAGCTGACTTAACTAGCTAGCTACCTAACTAGCAAGCTGACTTAACTAGCTAGCTACCTAACTAGCAAGCTGACTTAACTAGTTGAAATAATTAGCTACCCAGTTGTCTAGCATCTGACTTACCTAGCTTTTTAATGAGCTAGCGAGCTGTCTAGCCAACTGACTTAATG
>NW_007090235.1:0-317 GCF_000164805.1 Carlito syrichta
AGGTCGAGGCTGCGGTGGCTGGGAGCGGCCACTGCACTCCAGTCTGGGCAACAGAGTGAGACTCCAACTCAAAAATAATAATAATAATAATAATAATTTTAAAGCCAGGTGCAGTGACTCACACCTAATAATCCCAGCACTTTGGGAGGCTGAGGTGAGAGGATTGCCTGAGCCTGTGGGTTTGAGACCAGCCTGGGCGATTTGGCAAGACCTCATCTCTACAATAAATAAAATAAAAAAATTAGCCAAGCATGGTGGCACATGCCTGTAGTTCCAGCTACTTGGAAGGCTGAGGCGGAAGGATCGCCTGAGCCCAG
>NW_007090236.1:0-379 GCF_000164805.1 Carlito syrichta
TAGGTGACTTAACTAGGTAGCCGGCTTGCTAGACAACTGACATAACTAGCTAGCTGCCTACCTAGCAAGCAGGCTAGCTAGCTTACTTAACTAGCTGAGTTAATTAGCTACCTAGTTGACATACCTAGCTGACTTAACTAGCTAGATTCCTAGTTTTCCAGCTGACTTAAATATCTGAAATAACTAGCAAACCAAATGGCTGCTCAGTTGACATAAATAGCTTTTAACTAGCTAGCCAGCTGGCTAGACAACTGAATTAAAATGCTTATTTAACTAGCGACCGAGCTGGTTAGCCAGCTGACTAAAGTAGCTGACTTAACTAGCTGGCCAGCTGTCTAGCCACCTGACTTAATTGCCTAGCTACTTAGGTAGCCAGCAG
>NW_007090237.1:0-321 GCF_000164805.1 Carlito syrichta
GGGTCTCAAACCCTCAGGCTCAGGCAATCCACTCACCTCAGCCTCCCAAAGGCGCGGGATGACAGGCTGAGCCACCGAGCCCGGCGAAAATCCCTTTCTTATAGTATTATGATAATTGTTCAAGGTCCGCTTATGAGTGAGAACATGTACTCTACTCTTTGTTTCTGTTATAAATCACTGAGTATGATAGACTAAATCCATCCAAGTTGCTGCGAAGTTCATGTGTTTGTCCTTTTTATGACTGCATAATATTCCATTGTGTATATGTACCACATTTTTTTAATCCAGTCCAGCTTCAATGGGCAGCATGGTTGGTTCCAT
>NW_007090238.1:0-343 GCF_000164805.1 Carlito syrichta
CTCCAGTTGGGTGACAGAGTGAGACTCCAACTCAAAAAAAAAAAAAAGTTACATATCAGGACAGGCACGGTAGCTCACACATATAATCCCAGCACTTTGGAAGGCCGAGGTGAGAGGATTGCTTGAGTCCACGGGTTCGAGACCAGCCTGGGCAACATGGTGAGACCTCATCTCTACAATAAATCAAAAAATGCAGCCAGGCATGGTGGCATGTGCCTGTAATTTCCGCTACTTGGAAGGTTGAGGCGGAAGGATCACCTGAGCCCAGCAGGTCAAGGCTGCTGTGGCTATGAGTGTGCCACTGCACTCGAGCCTGGGTGACAGAGACTCCGACTCAAAAAAA
>NW_007090239.1:0-344 GCF_000164805.1 Carlito syrichta
AATAGCTAGCCAGCGGGCTAGCCAGCGGACTTAACTAGCTGACATAATGAGCAAGCCAGCTGGCTAGCCAGTTGACTAAACTAGCAAGTTACCTAGCTAGAGAGCTTGGTAGCCTGCTGAATTAACTAGCTGACAACTAGATAGCCAGCAGGTTAGCCAGCTGACTTAACTAGCTGACTTCACTAGCTAGCCAGCTGTGTAGCCAACTGACTTAACTAGCTAGCTATCTAGCACCAGCTGGCTAGCCAGTAGAGGTAACATGCTGGCTTAACTTGCTAGCCAGCGTGCTAGCCAGCTAACTTAACTAGCTTGCAACCTAGCTACCCAGCTGGATAGACAGCTGA
>NW_007090240.1:0-411 GCF_000164805.1 Carlito syrichta
TCAAACCTGCGGGCTCAGGCGATCCACTCACCTCAGCCTCCCAAAGCGCGGGATTACAGGTTGAGCCACCGAGCCCGGCTCTCTATATTTTTTATTTTGTAGAATTTTAATTTTGAAATAGCAACAAGGTCTCATGATGTTGTCCAGGCTGGTCTTGAACTCCTGGGCTCAAGCAACCCTCTCGCCTCGGCCTCCCAAAGTGCTGGGATTACAGGTGTGAGCCACCGTGCCCGGATGATTTTTATTTTTATATTTGTGCTTTTCTTAATTTTCTTAGTTTTCTAAGGAACACATAATAGAAAAATTAAAAACAAGCCAGGCTCGGTGGCTCAGCCTGTAATCCCAGCACTGTGGGAAGCTGAGGTGAGTGGATCGCCTGAGCCCGCGGGTTCGAGACCCACCTGGGCAACT
>NW_007090241.1:0-328 GCF_000164805.1 Carlito syrichta
AAAAAAATGAAACACCTTGGCATCTTCCTAACCAGAAACATGAAAGACTTTTACAATGAAAACTACAAAACACTGCTAAAAGAAATCAAAGATGATTCAAACAAGTGGAAAAATATCCCATGCTCATGAGTTGGAAGAATCAACACTGTGAAGATGTCCATCTTACCTAAGGCAATCTACAGATTTAATGCAATACCCATCAAATTCCTAGCAACATTCTTCACAGACCTAGAAAAAACAACACAGGAATTCATATGGAAACACAAGCGACCAAGAATAGCCAAAACAATCCTCAGCAAAAAAAAAAAAACAAAGCAGGTGGTATCAC
>NW_007090242.1:0-306 GCF_000164805.1 Carlito syrichta
GGGGAGAGAGAGAAAAATCTACACAAATGAAGAAAAACCAAAAGAAGAGTATGGGTCTCTCCCAGACCCCTGGGAGGGAAGAAACTGAGAAAACTGACTTCGGAATGCAAACAATGAAGAGCCCCCAGAATGAAGGGTCTCAAACAACAAACCTAGATATCAAGAAATTAATGGAGAGATTAAAAATAATTGAGGAGACACAAGAAGAAACTAGGAAAGCTGATATCTGAGATAACAGTAATAAAGAATACCGTGAATGAAATAAATAACAAACTGATAAGCATGGAAAGCAGAATTACCCAAGCA
>NW_007090243.1:0-317 GCF_000164805.1 Carlito syrichta
ACAGATGTCAAAACAAAAACCACATGATTATATCATTAGATGCAGAAAAAGCTTTTGATAAAATCTAGTACTCCTTCTTGATAAAAATGCTTGAACATCTAGGCATACGAGGAACATACATCAAAGCAGTAAAAGCCATCTATGAGAAACCCACAGCCAGCATACTCCTAAATGGACAAAAATTGAAACCAATTCCCCTGAAAACTGGAACAATACAAGGATGCCCACTCTTACCCCTCCTGTTCAACATAGTATTGGAAGTCCTGGCTAGAGCAACCAGAGAAGAGAAGGCAATCAGGGGGATCCAAATAGGAAAA
>NW_007090244.1:0-859 GCF_000164805.1 Carlito syrichta
CCAAGGTATAGTGTTAAATCTATTTCAAGAACTCAACTTGTCTATTGACACTAATCTCATGTTGTTGATACTTTTCCACATTGTCTGCTTAAAATAAATATTTGTGTCTAAGAAATGAACACTTACATCTAGTGAGAAGACATGTCTAAGAAGGAGAACAATTATTGTAAGGTGATTCCTTTGAGACCACTGAGAAATGTCTGAAGTAAAAAACATGTTTGATTACCAAAACTAAGAAGAGCCCGTTCATATTCATAAAGAGAAACATATGCTAATTCTTTTAAAATATTTGTTTTATTAATTTGTTAGTCTAAGAATAAACTCTGTGTTAGTTTAAGGAAATATAAAAAGATGATCTTCACTTTTTCTTTGATAAAAAATAAATTTAGAGAACATGCTAATGTTATCCCCAGGGGAAAATTTTACCCACGCCATTCTACCCAGGTGTAAGGTATTTTTACTTTACATTTCAACTATATTAAATTTGAATTGCATTCACATCAGCTTTTATTTTCAAGAGTACTTTTTCTGTCTAAAGTATTTAATATCTTTTCAAAATTCTAATGTTTTTTCCTCTAGGAAATATTTGTTTTAAGCAATCAGACCACAACATATAATTTGTTATTTTCTATGAAGTAGTGCTTAATAAGAAGTTTTGGAGCCTGCTAAAATAAACCCAAGCATATTCATCTATTTCACAGAAAGGCCAGTTTCTGTTATTAAAGAAAAGAAAATATATTGTCCCACTTAGGCAGATATAAATTGATGGTGAAACAACATAAGAGAATCTATTTTTTATGCGTCCATTCTCTGATTGTGAGGCAAAGAAGAATAATCAATATTATGAACTGACTCCTAG
>NW_007090245.1:0-322 GCF_000164805.1 Carlito syrichta
ATCAGAGACCTAAATGTAAAACCTCATACCATAAGAACCTTAGAAAATGAAGGACATACCTTCATGGAAATTGGAACTGGCATCCAATTCCTAAACAAAACCCCAAACCCACAGGCCACAGGAGATAAGAAAGACAAGCAGGACCTCATTAAACTGACAAGCTTCTGCATAGCCAAAGAAACCATCAAGAGAGCAGGGAGACAGCTTACAGACAGGGAGACAGCTTACAGTTGGAAAAAGTATTTGCCAACTCCAGGTCTGACAAAGGCTTAACATCTTGGATCTACAAGGATCTCAAACATGCTGAAAAGAAAAAAACAAA
>NW_007090246.1:0-329 GCF_000164805.1 Carlito syrichta
TCAGCCTCACTAGTCATCAAGGAGATGCAAATTAAAACTACATTGAGATACCACCTAACTCCAGTCAGAATGACCATCATCAATAACTCAAAAAATAACCGATGCTGGAGAGGATGTGGCGAATGTCTGTTGGTGGGAGTGTAAACTAGTGCAGCCTCTGTGGAAAACAGTGTGGCGATTCCTAAAAGTTCTAAAAATCAACCCTCCATAGGACCCCGCAATCCGCCTACTGGGAATATACCCGGAAGAACTCAAATCACTCTATAAAGAAGATACCTGCACATGTATGTTTATCGCAGCATTTTTCACAATAGCAAGAACATGGAACC
>NW_007090247.1:0-359 GCF_000164805.1 Carlito syrichta
TAACCAGCTTGTTAAAAGGCTGGTTAGTGGGCAGCCTAGCTAGCTGGCTGACCAGCAGGATGCCTGGCTAGTTATGCCAGCTGACTGTCCCAATAACCAGCCAGACAGCTGGCTATTAATCCCGACTTGCTAGCCAGGTACCAGCTCAGTAGGTAGGTAGCCAGTTGACTATCCAGCTAGCCAACCAGGTAGCTAGCTAGTTAAGTCAGCTGGCTAGTCAGCTAGTCAGCCAAAAATCTACTCAGCTAGATACGTCAGCCAGCTAGCCAACTAGCTAGATAAGTCAGCTAGCAAGTCAGCTAAGAATCCAGCTAGCTAGTTAAGTCAGCTAGCTAGTCAGGTTGCTAGTCAGTTAGCTA
>NW_007090248.1:0-346 GCF_000164805.1 Carlito syrichta
ATCCTGTCTTAACTGTATAGATATCACTGTCACTGCCTGATCATTTCCTGTTGGCATAGTTTGCCCCGTCCTCACATCTGTGCACTCCTGGAGAGGCCTGGACCTCTGGGTTTACCATGGCCCAGAGTCCTTCATGTTGAGTGAGAACTCAATAAATATTTACTCAATAAATGAACACCTTTTTAAAATATATCAAATATATCACTATCTCGTTTATTTCCATCCCAAAGTAATTAGGCTTTAGACCTGAGCTGTGACACCAATGTTCCTGTTCCCAATCTCCCTTTCCCAAACATTTCCAAACACTGCCCAAGTACTCTGCCTAAATAACATTGCCCCTCAGATC
>NW_007090249.1:0-305 GCF_000164805.1 Carlito syrichta
TCTCTCTTTGCAGATGACATGATTGTGTACCTTGAAAACCCAAGAGAATCTGTCAAAAACCTCCTTACACTGATAAAGGCCTTTGGCAAAGTCTCAAAGTATAAAATAAATGTGCACAAGACAATCGCATTTCTTTACACCAATAATAAGCCAACAGAAACCCAAATAAAAAGCACAATTCCATTTACAATAGCCACAAAAAAAAAAATGAAATACCTTGGCATCTTCCCATCCAGAAATGTGAAAGACCTTTACAATAAAAACTACAAAACACTGCTCAAAGAAATCAAAGATGACACAAACAA
>NW_007090250.1:0-608 GCF_000164805.1 Carlito syrichta
CCTGATTGCCTTCTCTTCTCTGATTGCTCTAGTCAGGACTTCCAATACTATATTGAACAGAAGGGGTAAGAGTGGGCATCCTTGTCTTGTTCCAGTTTTCAGGGGAAAGTTTCCAATTTTTGTCTGTTTAGGAGTATGCTGACTGTGGCTTTCTCGTAGATTGCTTTTACTATTTTGAGGTATGTTCCATGTATGCCTAGATGTTTGAGGGTTTTTATCAAGAAGGGATGCTGGATGTTATCAAAAGCTTTTTCTGCATCTAATGATATAATCATTTGGTTTTTGTTTTGACATCTCTTGATGTATTTAAATACATTTACAGTTTTACGAATGTTGTACCAACTTTGTATCCCAGGGATGAAGCCTACTTGGTCATGATGGATAATTTTTGAGATGTGTTGTTGAATCCAGTTCGCTAGGATCTTGTTGAGAATTTTAGCATCTATGATCATCAAAGATATTGGCCTGTAGTTCTCTTTCTTTGTTGGATCTTTACCTGACTTGGGTATCAATGTGATGTTAACTTTGTAAAATGATTTGGGGAGGGTTCTATCTTTCTCAATCACCTGGAATACCTTCAGTAGGATTGGTATCACCTCCTCTTTAAT
>NW_007090250.1:1757-11573 GCF_000164805.1 Carlito syrichta
TGCTTTAGTTTTTCTAGAAGCTGCTTATGAAAGTTGGTGTTCCTATGTTGGGTGCATATATGTTTAGGATAGATATTTTTTGCTGATGGAGTGAACCTTTTATCATTATGTAGTGGCCTTCTGTATCTTTTTAATTTTTGATAGCCTAAATGGTATTTTATCTGATATTAGGATCATGACTCCTCCTTTCTTTTGTGTTCCATTCGTCTGAAAATTTGTTTTCCATCCTCTTACTTTGAGTCTGTGTGTGACCTTTCTAGTGAGATGGGTCTCTTGAAGGCAGTATATTGTTGCCTGGTGATATTTTATCCATTTTGCCATTTTATGTATTTTCAGTGGTGCATTTACTCTATTCACATTCAGGCTAATTATTGAAATGTGAGAGTTCATCCCTATCATAGAGTTCTTATAGAGTTGTTGTTCTTCCACTTGGTTTTTTGTCTTTCTTTTGGTTTTGGGGTTGGTTCATGTGTATTTTATTCTTTTCCCTGTACTCTTGTGAAGAACATTGTTCTTTTTTCCTGTGTTTAGTACTTTCTTATGTGTTTCATGTAGAGGTGGTCTGGTGGCAGTGTAAGTTCTTAGGGATTGGATATCTGGGAAAGATTTTAATTCTCCCTTGGTGGTGAAGCTTAACTTGATTGGGTATGTTATTCTTGCTTGAAATTGTTTATCTTTTAGGACTTTGAAGATAGGGTTCCAAGTTCTCCTAGCCTGCAGGGTATCTGTAGATAAATCTGCTGCTATTCTGATTGGTCTTCCATTGTAGGTGTTCTGGCCTTTTTCTCTTGCTGCTTTTAGGATTTTTTCTTTTATGCCTACTTTGTTTAGGCAGATTATTATGTGTCTGGGAGTTGGTCTTCTCATTTGTTGTCTTGCAGGGGTTCTCTGAAACTCTCGTGTTTGAATTGTTGCATCACTGACTAGATAAGGGAAGTTTTCTCGAATAATCTCATGGAAAGTTTGTTCCATTGTGGTCTCTGTTTCTCTTTCTGCCTCAGGAAGGCAAATTAATCTTAGGGTTGGTCTCTTGAAGTAATCGCTCATCTCTTGAAGGTTTTGTTCTGCATTTTTAAGCTTGTTTTCTGTGTTTTTAAGAGTTTGGGTTAGTTCTATATTTTGGTCCTCAAGCTCTGAGATTCTTTCTTCTGCTTAGGTAATTCTGCTTTCCATGCTTATCAGTTTGTTATTTATTTCATTCACAGTATTCTTCATTTCGGTTATCTCAGTTATCAGCTCCTTCCTAGTTTCTTCTTGTATCTCCTCAATTCTTTTTAATCTCTCCATTAATGTCTTGATATCTAGGTTTGTAGTTTGAGACCAGTCACTCTGGGGACTCTTCATTGTTTGCATTCTGGAGTCAGTTTTCTCAGTGTCTGCCCTCCCTGGGGTCTGGGAGAGACCCACATTCTTCTGTTGGTTTTTCTTCATTTGTGTAGATTTTTCTTTCTCTTCCACTTTCCCTCCCTTACTTTCATTCTGTTTTTCAGGGAAGTTGGGGTTGCTTTTGCTTCGCTTGTACAATCTCCTATTCTTCCTTATGAGGGTCCTCTGGCTTTGTTTACTTTTGAGGTTGGAGTGTGGGCTGCAGGCTGTACTTTTTGCAGTTTTGAGGTTTATTTGAGGGGCAAGCTGTGATTAAGAATCAATATGTTGATTCCAGCATCCACCAACAGGTGTATGAGCACACTGGAACCTATTTTCCACTGCCTTACAATGTGTCTGTGTAGCGGGATGTAGGTTTGGTCCCTGGAACAAAACGAGGTACAAATGAGGAAAATAATGGAGGAAGCAGGGGTCAATAGGAAGTTAGAAAGAGAGAAGAGTGAGAGGGATAACAGACATGCATACCAACTAAGAGGTGAAAAGGAGACACAAGGCCAGAGAGAAATGAAAAAAACATGCAAGCAAAATTCCCTAAAGAATACTGGTAGCTACACAAAGACAGACAAATAAAATCATGGCTTTTGATGCATTTTCCCTAACACAAACAGACAGCGTAAATCAAAAAGCAAACAAAAGTGAGAAAAACAAACAGTCAAAATGATAAAATCAAAAGTCAAAATAAGAAATCAGACTAGTTCTGGAATCTTTTCTGAGTGTCTAAAATCTCTTCAGCTGTGATCTCCAGCCTCTCCCCTTTGCTTTCATTGCAGGCAGCTAGATTTACATGCACCTTGGGTTTGCTTTTTTAGCCTCCTGCCTTGGAGGTCTGCGACACTTAATTGCCTGTGTCTGATTCAGCATGGGGGGGATTTGTCTCCTGTTTAGTGATGTTACCTTAGGAACCGAGGTGGAGGCTACTCGTAGGTGGGTGGGGCAATGCAAATCTCTGCCTGGAGAATGGCTGTGGTGGCAGCTCCTTTTTCCTGGATTCTTTCTCTCCGCTCATCTGGTCCCCTGGGTGATCCACTATGATGGGCTGTGGGGGCCTGTGAGGCGCTGGGGATCAGCTGCACAGCTGGGTGCTGGATCCAGGGTGTCACCAGCAGGCTGGGGTGGAGGAGGGAGTCAGGAGTTCCCTCCTTTGGAGCTGAGAACCTCCGATCAGCACCTCCTTAAGATATGCTGTTCCCTTACACAAGCATGGGGTCGCACACTGGGTGCCTCAGGCAGGGTGGGCCCAGAACTCCAGAGTTCCAAAGTTCCAAAGGGTAGGCGGTGAGTGGTGAGAGTGGCCCTGGGCCCCTCACAGGGTATTTCAACCAGAAATGGAGCCAGTATCTCTGAGGGGTGTGTGCCCAGAGCCTCCCTGGGTGACCGGCAACTTGGTGCTGGGTGCTGGGTGGGACAGTGTAGCCAGGGAGGGAGCCGAGATCCAAGACTCCCGTGCAGGTGGGGGTCAGGTATATTGGAGCAGCAGCAGCTGGGGACCGAGGGTCTCTGGGCCTCAGAGCAGCATGGCTGGCGGTAGGCAAGGGGGTGGGGGAAGAAAAGTAAGAGTCTTTTTGGGAACTCACATTTGGAGAATCTCACAATTCCACCTATGCCATTGCCATCTTACCGGAACTCCTCACGCAGTCTTAAAAATAAGTTCTGTGTATATAATTTAGCACAGACCTAATTAAGAATCAATTTCCACTGAATGTGGTTTTAGAAGGATAAAATGAAAATAAAGGCCTCTAAATACTTAAAAATTGATGCAAAGAGTAAAAAACAAATACACTTAATTCTAGTCTCACTAACAAAGCAAATGCCTAGACATTTTAGAAATAAAAGCTTGCAATTAATTGATTTTCACTTAAATTCCTCCTAAGTCTCTGTTACTTTTTTAGGATTTTTATTTTGAATAATATTTGCAAATGGCTACTCAGAAAATGAGATTAGTAACTTTTTCATGATCAGGTATAGTCTATTACTCTTTATTTTTAGTCATTTCTTCATTCACTTGACATATTCATTGAAAGGTAATAATTTGAGGAATAAAGACAGTGAGACAGAGATCACTGCCTCAAAGAGCTCATAACATAGAGATATGCACAAAAAACCTATAAAACAAGAGAGAAAGTGATAAGTACTATGAGAAGAAAACTTAATTGGTAAGACAATTCAAAGTCAGCAGAGATCAACTCTGTCTGAAATATGAACAGTGGTGGAAAGAGGGATCCCCAACTATAGTGGGAAACTACTGAATTCTAAAGTTAAAATAACTGAGTGAATATTTTACATTATAAATTCAGGATGCATTCATCACAATAAAAATCATGATCCCAAAGACTTCTCCCAATGAACCCCTTTTATTCCACTTACCAAGAACTAGAAAAGATGTTTTAAACCAAAGAAGAACAAGACCAGATTTGCATGTTAAATGTCTCACTTAGTTGCAGTGTGAAGATGGAAATGAAAAAGGAAAGAATAGATACAGAAAGGCTCATTAGAAGGTACAGAAAGGAGTTAACGTAAAAGGTCAGCTTGCAAGGTTGGCCCTTAGCTGATGTCTAAGATATTGATTTCAGGAGGGTTCCCAGCATTCCTTGATAAGAATATTCCGCTGTGCCTAAGCTGTGCAAACAATAAATGTATGCTGAACACCTGCTTTCCTTTTAGGAAACTAGAATTTTGGTGTTGGGCAAATGGTGCCTATGTGATCAGCCTCCAAGGAAAACCCTGGTCACTGAGTCTTTGGTGAGTTTCCCTGTAGACAACGTTTCACCTGTGTTATTATAACCCATTGCTGAAAGAATAAAGCATGTGCTATGTGAATCTACTAGGAGTAGATACTTGTTCCTAGTTTTTTCCAGATGCTGTTCAGTGTATCTTTTGCCTATATTGATTTTGTTTGATGTTATTTCACTGTGATAAATCATGGCCATATATAAAACTATGTAGATCCTCAACACCGAGGGCTTCATCTTCCCAGGATATAAACAAGGTCTGAACTAGAGCAATCTGAAAAGGGACGAGAGGCCGATTAGAAGGTAATGGTTAAAAGTAGGGGCATTTAAATTGAACAGCCAGCATTAAAGTTTCAGTTCCATCACTGACTGGCCATGGGCATGGTATTCTTATGGAATACTTAAAAAGAGGTGTCTAGCACACAGTTGGATATCCTAATCTAAAACTGGCCATGAGATCATACAAGTTAAACATTTTGAGAGCCAAACAGTACAAGCCATTGAAATGATGAAAAGAGATGGGTTCATAGAGAAAGAATGTATTTTGTGAGAAAAGTAAACCCAAATCTAAATTACAGATAAAATTAGCAATTAGGGGTAGGGAGTAAAAGAGTGTTCAAGAGGAAGTGAGAACAGTGATTCTTCAGGCAGAGTTCTAACACTACCAGGACTACCTGGAAACGTTAGAAAAACAAATTTTCATTTTCTACCCAAAACCTACAAAATCAGAAAATCTAGGGCCTAGCAATCTGTGTTTTAACAAACCTTGGGGTGGTTCTGATGCATGCTAAATTTGAAAGACACTAAAATCATGTGTAAAAAAATGGTGAATAAGTCAGTCTAGATATACAGTCAGAAAGCTGAAGAGAAGCAGGCCAATAATAAGCATAGATGTGGGTGAGAGAAGACAGTCAAGGAAGGCTGAATCAGCAGTGTCAATGGCAATAGAAAGGCCCAGTAACTTACAGGCTCTAATGTGCTCATTGCATTTGGCAGTCTGGCTTTAGCAAAAGCAGCATCACTAAAGCAGTAAGGGCAGAAGTAAAATGGCAGAGGATAAAGATAATGGAAGGTGAGGAAATAAACACAGAGAGAAGCAACCATTCTTTCAAGAACTTTAAGGAATAGGATTCAATAGTCATCTGAAAGGATCATGGCAGTTTTGTTGTTAATATTAAGACAGGAGAGACTTTACCATGAATTAGGCCAAAGCAACACAGAAAGAAGCTGACAATATATAGTGAAAATAAAAAGAATAACCAGTAGAACAAAGCACAGGACAAAAGAAAAGAGAGAGTATGCAGAACGATGAGATAGAGAAGATTGATAAAAAGTACTGGAGATTTTACTCAAAGTATAAACTACTCATTTGCAGAATAGCTTCTTTTCCCCTCAACTTACATGATTTTGCTTCTGTGTTGCTCATCTGACCAGATATAAAGCATTGAGATTTAATTGGATTTTTTAGTTTTATATATTTTATTTTAAAATGTGGGGTACAATTCAGGATTAGGTATACAAGTGGACATCATACAGGTGAAGTCTGGGCCTGCCTTTTGTCTCCACTTTACCTGGTTTGAGATCAGGTATGCTTATCGATGTTGTGTCCCACTCCTATCCCGGCAGTATCCCGATACTGCTAATTCCTTTCTTATAGTATTATGGTAAATGTTCGGGGCCTGCTTATGAGTAAGAACATATGGTACTCTGTTCTTTGTTTCTGTGATAGATCACTGAGTATGACAGCCTCTAAATCCATCCAAGTTGCTGCGAGTCCCTATGTTTGTAATATTCCATTGTGTGAAATTGAATTGGTATGAGTCCTTGTGCATACCTGACAGAGTAGAAACTCAGTAAATGTTTCATAAAATAATAAATGAAGAAATGAGGAAACAACTTGTTCTACTTTCTCCAGGAAGTGGCACTACAGATAAGATAGAATAAAAGAGAAGTGAGAGGAAAGGGGGACAAGAGAAGGAAAGAGAGTAAAGAGGAGAGAAAACTGATAAATGTGAGGCATGGTTGGAAGGAGTGGCTCCCTCCAGTTAATTAGTGCTGAATGTGTACATCTTTTTCCAACTGTGCAATCAGTGACAGAATATTGGCAGTTGGAAAAAATGGCCATGATGCTTGTATCTACACCACAGGAATAAGCAAAAAGGGGCTTGATATTCTGAAGATCTGGTTGTTAAATATTACAGAAAGTGCTAAGAAAGTGGTAAAGTAATAAAGCAAAGAACTGGTCACTTAAAGTTTACTTACTCTGGAGTCAATCCACAAAAGTATAAGAAAGGAGTTGACATCTGTGTTAGCCAACTATAATCTAGGACACAAAAAGCTAAATAATCACATAGCTGGTAAGTGGCATTGGATTTACACTCAAAACTATCAATTTAAAAATGTACCTCTATGTTTCCCATGCTTGCCCTGTCATACAAATTGTCTGGATCTCTGGTTAAAACGTATATTCCTATGGCCACTCCAGGTTAACTAAATCAGAACCCCCAAGGAAATATCTAAAAAATCTCTATGACTATGTGACTCTTATGGGCAGGCAAATCTGGAACATACTGCAGTCTCTCAAGGCCCTTCTTTGGTTTCCTAGTCTGGGTCATTAGAGTAAAGGCACTCAGAGTCACAATCCAGCTGAGAAATAAAAACTGGGCCTTGGATCGCACCATATGTTGTAGACCTCAGTGAAATGACATATGTCAATCATGAGGCAGAACAGCCTGTAAAAGCCAGAGAGAAATTGCCTAAACTAGAAATCATTCTAAGCAACTTCTTTTGGTCAGGGGCATCAGGCCTTGTAAATCTTGCCAATGACATTCATAAATTAATTTCTATTTTATAGTGGAGGAAAAGAAGGCTGAGGGGAGTTAAGAAACCTGTATGTGGGGGGGGAGGGGGATGGGATTAACAGTCGCAAATATCTGTCTCGGGATGGGGAAACACCTCTTATCAACAGGGTGCCTGAATGAAACGTAATTGTACACCTAACCTTTAACTGTACCCCACAAAATCATAATAAAAAATATTGATTATAAAAAAAAGAAAAGAAAATAATTTCAAGCATGGAATTTTGAAAAAAAAATTTTGTGCATATTTTATCAGGAAAAGTTGAGGGGGAGAAGCTTACATTTCATAAGCAGTCATTTGGTGTGCTGCTTCATGCATTAGCTGGCTATGTCATACTGCCTGTGTCAGTCCTCACACTCTTGGCTGAAGTTTTCAGGGGTGAGGACTTTCTGGACACACCCTTAAGTTGATTAATTCTTGGTTTGAAAGGGCAGACCTTACTGATTGTTATCATCATTTTTTAAAATAACTTTTATTGATGGATTTGACTAGTGAGTTTCAGTTTTGGTGACTCATTCAACACTTTTGAGATTTAAAATGTATCCATGGGTTTCAAGGATTCAACCAACTGCAGATCAAAATTATTTTAATAAAAACAGTACAACAATAAAAATAATGCACATAAAATATAGTATAACAACTATTTATATAGCAGTCACATTGTATTAAATATTATGAATAACCCATAGATAATTTACAGTATATTGGAGGATGGGTATAGGTTATATGCATTTTATATAATGGACATGAGCATCTGCAGATTTTGGTATGAGGAGGGTCCCAAAATGAATTTCTGCAGGTACCAAGGGGCAGCTGTATTTGGCCTGTCTGAAGTCTATGATCTTGTTAAACAAGAATCATCAGCCCACATACTATATAGTTCTTATACTAACCCTGCTTATAAAACCTATACTCTTTGGATTACATGGCATTTTCTTTAAAACTGGTGATATTTAAAAGGCAGAATCATGTGTTGCATTTAATTTTAACTACATGCTCTTTTCTTTAAGATGTGGGGTACAATTCAGGGTTAGGTATACAAATATTTGTTATGCAGGTACCCTTGTTGATGAGGTGTGTCCCTAAGTTTAACTACATGCTCTAAAAGGGTCTTCAAAACAAAATTGAAAAAGCACACACACTTTAAAAATACTGGTTTTGTTGCCCCTTTATTGAGGTGGTTAAAAAGAAAAACTTTATGTTCTTAGATGCATCATTGACACCGAGACAATTGCCTTCAAAATATTTAGCATACACTTAAGTTTGCTTCTTGTAGAATTTTGAGGGGCAGTTATAATGGTAGGGTTGCAAATGTCTACAATAACTTAAAGAGATAGACATCCTAAACGTGTGAGTAGCTTTTGAATTGAGAGGCAGTGATGGGTAGCACTTACAATCTGCAAATTGATCTGCCGAAGACTAGTTGGTGATGGAGGAAGTTGTAATGCCAGATGCAGTAAGTAGCAATTCCTGGACATATGTTAGGAGTGCACCGTTTCAACACCTTGTTAAAACGAAACAAGTAAAAATATGTTTTCATGATGATGTCATATGTGCATGTTTTTAAACATGTTATATTATTGTAATTATGTTGTATGCGTATATAGCTAAACTATGTTATTGACCTAAAAAAAAAAACAAAACCTGTATGGCAACACATCAAAGGTAAGAAATAAAGATAATTCAAACTGATGTTTCCACATTTCAGTCACTCCACCAGTGGATTAAACCTTGGATTAAAGTCATGAATTACAGTTTTAGGAGACTAATTTGATTTTTGGCAATTATTATCCTAAAGCATCATCTAGATAAAGTAAAATTGTGTTAGAACTTCCCCCCATTAAGCTATGTTCTAAGGTAGCTAACTAAATAAAGAAAAAAAATCTCCATCAATCTTACTAGTTAATTGGAATCCAAAACAAGTGAACTACCGAATTTAGACATTCCTATTCTGGAACCACATAAATATCATAGGAAAAACAAGAAAATTAGTAAACAACCTCATAAGCCACAACAGCAATAACCATTTAACATGCTAGCACTCCCAGACCTCTGTGGGCCTCTGGTAGCAATTTTCATTAAGCCTTAGTGTCATCAGTCTCAATTATTGTTTATCTATCATTACTCTTCAGGGTGCTAACATGCTGTATATGATTGGTGTCTTGCAACAATTGGAGATTGGCCCTCCATCAAGCCAGAAAAATAAATGTCAGGTGAGGAGGGAGAATTAATTCACAGTCATAAAAGTCCATGAACAAGAAAATGAATTCCTCCAAGACAGGCCATATACAAGGGTTTCTGATTCCAGAGTTGGAGTGGTATAATGCTTAATCTGAGAGTAAATTCTGTGGTCACTTTGACTTAATAGCTAAATAAGAAGTCAGCATTACTTTTTATATAAAAAGCAGTGTTCTCTCTTTTTTTCAGGAAAGTAGAACTAGACTGGCTTTGAATTTCAGCCCTGTCATTTAATATTTGAGATCTTGGGCAACTATACAAAACCTTTTGTGCCTCAATTTCCCTGTCTTCAAAATAAAAATATTAATAGCAATACCTTCCTCAAAAGTAATGACCGAATTGGCTAAAATTCATAAACCACTTTAAAAAATGTCCGATATGGGGACGCGGCAAGATGGCGACAGGGCAGCTCTGTCTGTGAAACTCTCCACTGAGGAGAATGCAAAGAGACTCTGATTCTCTCCCTGGAGGTTGCAGATCCCATCGTCTGCAGCCTACTCTTCATGCGGAGCTCGTCTGTAGACCTTGCTGAGGCATCACCAAGGTCTGGGCAGCTACTGTGGTGGCTGCTGCTGTTGCTACTGCCACCCTGGCCAGCAGCCAT
>NW_007090251.1:0-313 GCF_000164805.1 Carlito syrichta
ATAATTTTTGAGATGTATTGCTGAATTCGGTTTGCTAGGATCTTGTTGAGAATTTTAGCAACTATGTTCATCAAAGATATTGGCCTGTAGTTCCCTTTCTATGTTGGATCTTTATCTGGCTTGGGTATCCATGTGATGTTGGTTTCGTAAAATGATTTGGGGAGAGTTCCATCTTTTTCAATAGCCTGGAATACCTTCAGTAGGATTGGTATAAGCTCCTCCTTCAATGTAGAATTCTGCTGGAAAGTCATCTGGACCAGGGCTTTTTTTTGTAGGAAATTTTCTTATTACGTAGTCGATTTCCTTGATTGTT
>NW_007090252.1:0-310 GCF_000164805.1 Carlito syrichta
AAGTAAGGGGGGAAACAAACGAGTGTACCAACAAATGGAGAGAGAGACCTATACTGAAACGGATAAAAACAATAGACCACAGCTACAGTCTAACCAACTCCCATACAAAAAAAAAAACACAATGATGCTAACATACAAGCTAACAAACCACCTTATTGGTGTGCTGTTCCTCTATACAAATATATGGTTTACAGAGAGAAGAAAAGAGGAAAGGAAGAGGAAAAAAGAAAAAAAAGGAACAAACAGTAGGAATAGAATTAAGTCATTAAACTAACAGAACCAATCAAGCACACTCTGAGACTTTTCATTT
>NW_007090253.1:0-375 GCF_000164805.1 Carlito syrichta
TGCGGGGTGCTGGTCGTGACGATGTAGCCAGGGAGGGAGCTGGGATCTGGGATTGGGGATTCCCCAGTCGACCAGAGTCACAAATAGTGGAGTAGCTGCAGCCGGGCCACAATATCTGGCCCTGCGTGGGACCAAAGGTCCCCAGGCCTCGTCCAGTGCAGCTGGTGGTGGGCAGGGGGCTGCAGGAATAAAAGTAAGAGTCTTTTTGGGAACTCAACGTTCGGAGATTCTCATGGATCCACCTATGCTGTCCCCATCTTCAGGAGTTTCCCCAGAAATATCTATCCTAAACATATATGCACCCAACATAGGAGCGCCAACTTTCATAAAGCAACTTCTAGGAAAACTAAAGAAAGTTATTGACTCTAACACCAT
>NW_007090254.1:0-442 GCF_000164805.1 Carlito syrichta
ATAAAATATACACGAACCAACCCCAAAACCAAAAGAAAGACAAAAAGAAAAAAGAAAAAATCAAGCGGAAGAACAACAACTCAATAAGAACTCCATGATAGGGACAAATTCTCACATTTCAATAATTAGCCTGAATTTGAATGGCCTAAATGCACCACTGAAAAGACACAGAATGACAAAATGGATAAAATATCACCAGGCAACAATATACTGCCTGCAAGAGACCCATCTCACTAGAACGGACATGCACAGACTCAAAGTAAGAGGATGGGAAACAAATTTTCAGGTAAATGGAATGCAAAAGACAGGAGGAGTCACGATCCTAATTTCAGACAAAATACCCTTTAAGCTATCAAAAATTTAAAAAGATACGGAAGGCCACTACATAATGATAAAAGGTTCACTCCACCAACAAGAAATATCTATCTTAAACATATATGCA
>NW_007090255.1:0-313 GCF_000164805.1 Carlito syrichta
TGAAGATGTCCATCCTACCTAAGGCAATCTACAGATTTAATGCAATACCCATCAAATTACCAGCAACATCCTTCTCAGACCTAGACAAAACAACACAGGAATTCATATGGAAACACAAATGACCAAGAATAGCCAGAACAATCCTCAGCAAAAAAAAACAACCAAAAAACCAAAAAACAATGCAGGTTGTATCACATTACCAGACTTCAAACTTAATTGTAAAGCTATGATAATCAAAACAGCTTGGTATTGGTACAGGAACAGGCATATAGACCAATGGAATAGAATTGAGATTCCAGAAGCAAAAACCTCA
>NW_007090256.1:0-316 GCF_000164805.1 Carlito syrichta
AACAGACACATGAATAAATGTTCAACCTCACTAATCATCAAGGAGATGCAAATTAAAACTGCACTGAGATACCACCTAACTCCAGTCAGAATGGCCACTATCAATAACTCAAAGAATAACAGATGCTGGAGAAGATGTGGTGAAAAAGGAACACTTCTTCACTGTTGGTGGGCATGTAAACTAGTGCAACCTCTGTGGAAAGCAGTGTGGCGATTCCTAAAAACTCTAAATATCGACCTTCCATATGACCCCACAATCTCCCTACTGGGAATATACCCTGAAGAACTCAAATCACTCTATAAAAAAGATACCTGCA
>NW_007090257.1:0-377 GCF_000164805.1 Carlito syrichta
AAATGTTAAACCTCACTACTCATCAAGGACATGCAAATTAAAACTACATTGAGATACTACTTAACTCCAGTCAAAATGCCCATTACCAATAACTCAAAAAATAACTGATGTTTGTGAGGGTGTGGTGAATAGGGAACATTTCTACTCTGTTGATGGGAGTGTAAACTAGTGTAACCTCTGTGGAAAGTAGTGTAGCAATTCCTAAAAGCTCTAAATATCGACCTCCCATATGACCCTGCAATCCTCCTACTGGGAATATGCCCTGAAGAACTCAAATCACTCTATAAAAAAGATACCTGCACATGTATGTTTATCATAGCATTGCTCATAATAGCAAGAACCTGGAACCAACCATGCTGTCCATCAAAAGAGGACTG
>NW_007090258.1:0-332 GCF_000164805.1 Carlito syrichta
AAATAAATAACAAACTAATAAGCATGGAAAGCAGAATCAGCCAAGCAGAAGAAAGAATCTCAGAGCTCGAAGACCAAAACACAGAACTATCCCAAACAGTCAAAAGCATAGAAAAGAAGTTCAAACAGACAGAACAAAACCTTCAAGAGATGAATGATCAATTCAAGAGACCGAACCTAAGAGTAATTGGCCTTCCTGAGGCAGAGAGAGAAACAGAGCCCACACTGGAATAAACATTTCATGAAATCATTCAAGAAAACTTCCCTCATCTCATCAGCGATGCAAAAATTCAAACACAAGAGATTCAGAGAACCCCTGCAAGACAACAAATG
>NW_007090259.1:0-324 GCF_000164805.1 Carlito syrichta
AGCAAGACCACAAAAACCCTAATTTCAGCAGAAGAATCCAGATCACCAAAATAAAAGCCCAAATCTGGGACATAGAAGACAAAAATATAATACAAAAAAATCAGTGAAACAAAAGGCTGGTTCTTCAAAAGGATAAATAAGATCTATGGTCCCCTAGGTAGACTCACCAAGAAAAAGAGAGAAAAAATCCAAATAAGCACAATCAGAAACACAAAAGATGAAGTCGCATCTGACCCTGAAGTAATACAAAAGATCATTAGAGACTACTACATACACTTGTATGGAAACAAACTTGAAAACCTCAAGGAAATGGAGGACTTTCTG
>NW_007090260.1:0-318 GCF_000164805.1 Carlito syrichta
ACAATCCTTAACAAAAGAAACAAAGCAGGAAGTATCACACTTCCAGACTTCAAACTTTACCATAAGGCTACAGTAATCAAAACAGTCTGGTATTGATACAAGAACAGGCATATAAACCAATGGAACAGGATAGAGATTCTGAAAGCAAAGCTTCGATTTCTCAACCAACTCATCTTTGACAAAGCCTCCAACAACAACCACTGGGGAAAAGAGAACCTATTCAGCAAATGGTGCTGGGAAAACTGGCTGATCACATACAGAAGATTGAAACAGGACCCCTACCTATCACCATACACAAAAATTAACTCCAAATGGATC
>NW_007090261.1:0-311 GCF_000164805.1 Carlito syrichta
CACACACACACACACACACACACACACACACACACACACACACACACACACACTGAAGAGAGCACACTCATTTCCAGCTCCCTGGATAACCCCTTTCATGCAGGTCCTCTTGATTGGCCCTTTCCAATCCCCTCCTGATTGGTGCATTTCAATCCCACACCATAATGTCTCAGTCTGATTGGTGCTACTGTCATTACTGTCATCCAATCAGCACGTTCCTAAGACAATATAAACTCTAGCTTTTAGCCTCTGTCTGCCTATTCTCTTTGGGGACTTCTCCCACCGCTTGGGATTTTCCTATCTCAATAAAT
>NW_007090262.1:0-489 GCF_000164805.1 Carlito syrichta
AGGCCGAGTTCGGTGGCTCAGCCTGTAATCCCAGCATTTTGGGAGGCCGAGGTGAGTAGATTGCCTGAGCCCGCGGGTTCGAGACCTGCCTGGGCAACTTGGCGAGACCTCATCTCTACCATAAATCAAAAAATTAGCTGGGCGTGGTAGCGCGTGCCTGTAGTTTCAGCTACTTGGAAGGCTGAGGCGGTAGGATCGCCAGAGTCCAGCAGGTCGAGGCTGCGGTGGCCGGGAGCGGCCACTGCACTCCAGTCTGGGCGACAGAGTGAGACTCCAATTAAAAAAAAAACAAAAAAACAGCTAGGTATGGTGGCGTGTGCCTGTCGTTCCAGCTACTTGGAAGGCTGAGGCGGAAGGATTGCCGGAGCCCAGTAGGTCGAGGTTGCAGTGGCTGGGAGCGGCCACTGCACTCCAGTTTGTGTGACAGAGTGAGACTCCAACTCAAAAAAAAAAAAAAAAAAAGGAATAGTAAAGCAAAAGTACTTTCAC
>NW_007090263.1:0-361 GCF_000164805.1 Carlito syrichta
GCCGGAGCCCAGCAGGTCGAGGCTGTGGTGACCGGGAGCGGCCACTGCATTCCAGTCTGGGCAACAGAGTGAGACTCCAACTCAAATAATAACAATAATAATAATAACTTAGTACGGTTTTTTTATGATTAAAAATCCATTTTATTAGATCCCTACTGGGTCAGATCTGAGAAAACCAGGGCCCCAAAACCTCTTCAACTTAACAATGTGTGGAATGTCAGTGTAGCATTGTGCTAAGCACTACTTTTTTTTTTTTGAGTTGGAATCTCACTCTGTCGCCCAGACTGGAGTGCAGGGGCCACTCCCGGCCACTGCAGCCTCGACCTGCCAGGCTCCAGCGATCCTTCCACCTCAGCCTTCC
>NW_007090264.1:0-325 GCF_000164805.1 Carlito syrichta
CCTACAGAACCCTCCATCCAAAGACCACAGAATACACATTCTACTCATTACCACATGGAATGTACTCTAAGATTGACCACATATTTGGCCATAAGTCAAGCATAAACAAATTTAAAAGGACTGAAATTTTACCATGCACCTCCTCGGACCACAGTGGAATAACAATAAGCATTAACACCAACAAGGTACCCCCAAAACCCACAAAGACATGGACACTAAATAGTATGGTACTAAACAACTCCTGTGTCAATGATGAAATCAAAACAGAGATTAAAAGATACCTGGAAACAAATGAAAATGAAGAAACATCTTACCAAAATCACTG
>NW_007090265.1:0-310 GCF_000164805.1 Carlito syrichta
ACTGCACTCCAGTCTGGGCGACAGAGTGAGACTCCAACTCAAAAAAAAAACCAAAAAACCTGTTACTGATAGAATTAAGTACAATCTGTGTGACTCCAATAGGAAAGGACTCTTTTTTTCTTATTTTTTTTGAGTTGGAGTCTCACTCAACTGTTGCCCAGGCTAGAGTGCAGTAGCACACTTATAGCCACCACAGCCTTGACCTATTGGGCTTAGGCGATCCTTCCACCTCAGCCTTCCAAGTAGCTGGAACTACAGGCATGCGCCACCATGCCCAGCTAATTTTTTGATTTATTGTAAAAATGAGGTC
>NW_007090266.1:0-301 GCF_000164805.1 Carlito syrichta
AAACATCAGAAGGGAAAGCCTCTCCCACTGAAACTGAATAACAGAACTAAAGAGAAAAACAAGAGGTTGTCACAAATGAGGGAAAATACAACAGAAGATCACAGGCAATTTCAAGTGTACCAAAGACAAAACTCCTGAAAAATCAGACTTTGGTGCCCAATGACTGGCCCCAGAATATGACAGGGAATAGGAAAGGAAGGAAAGAGTGAATAAGACTCAAGAAAGACAAGATGCAATACTGAAAGAACTTGTAACAGAGATTTTTGGCAATAAAAAATTTCATCCAGGAAACAAATAACAA
>NW_007090267.1:0-321 GCF_000164805.1 Carlito syrichta
AGGCTGAGGCAGAAGGATCACCGGAGCCCAGCAGGTTGAGGCTGCGGTGGCCAGGAGCGGTCACTGCACTCTGGTCTGGGCGACAGAGTGAGATTCCAACTTAAAAAAAAAAAAATTATTTTTGTAAGGCCGGGTGCAGTGGCTCATGTCTATAATCCCAGCACTCTGGGAGGCCAAGGTGAGAGGATTGCCTGAGCCCACAGGTTCGAGACCAGCCTGAGCAACTTGGTGAGACCTCTACAAAAAATCAAAAAATTAGCTGGGCATGCCTGTAGTTCCAGCTACTTGGAAGGCTGAGGCAGAAGGATCACCTGAGCCCAG
>NW_007090268.1:0-321 GCF_000164805.1 Carlito syrichta
GGAAGTCCTGGCTCAAGCAATCAGAGAAGAGAAGGCAATCAGGGGTATCCAAATAGGAAAGGAGGAAGTCAAGTTATCTCTCTTTCCAGATGATATGACTGTGTACTTTGAAAACCCAAGAGAATCTGTCAAAAACCTCCCAAAGGCCTTTGGCAAAGTCTCAGAATACAAAATAAATGTACAAAAGACAATCACATTTCTCTATACCAATAATAAAGAAACAGAAACCCAAATAAAAAACACAATTCCATTCACAATAGTCACAAAAAAATGAAATACCTTGGCATCTTGCTAACCAGAGACATGAAAGACCTTTACAAT
>NW_007090269.1:0-327 GCF_000164805.1 Carlito syrichta
GAAAAATACCCCATGTTCACGGATTGGAAGAATCAACATTGTGAAGATGTCCATCTTACCTAAGGCAATCTACTAATTCAATGCAATTCCCATCAAATTCCCAGCAACATTCTTCTTAGACCTAGAAAAAACAATGCAGGAATTTATATGGAAACACGAATGTCCAAGAATAGCAAGAACAATCCTCAGCAAAGAAAAACAAAGCAGGTGGTATCACATTACAAAGAAAAACAAAGCAGGTGGTATCACATTACCAGACTTCAAACTTTATAAAGCTACAATCATCAAAACAGCTTGGTATTGGTATAGGAACAGGCATATAGATCA
>NW_007090270.1:0-659 GCF_000164805.1 Carlito syrichta
ATTGTAGAGATGAGGTCTTGCCAAATTGCCCAGGCTGGTCTCAAACCCCTGAACTCAGGCAATCCTCTTGCCTTGGCCTCCTCCCAAAGTGCTGGAATTACAGGCTTGAGCCACTGCACCTGGCTTTATCTAATTTTTAATTATGAGTAACACGTGTCTTACAAAAACATTAAACTTTATAAAAGTTTTTAACATAGGAAATGAAAACCCCACATAATCTCATTCCCTCAGGAATCTTTTTTTTTTTTTGAGCCAGTCACTGTCACCCAGGGGCTGCAGGGGACTGGCAAGCTCATGGCCACCGCAGCCGCGACCTGCTGGGCTCAAGTGATCCTCCCGCCTCAGCCTTCCAAGTAGCTAGAACCACAGGCGCAAGCCATCATGCCTGGCTAACTTTTTTATTTATTTATTTATTTATTTATTTATTTATTTAGGGTCTTGCCATGCTAGGCTGATCTTTTTTTTTTTTTTTGAGTTGGAGTCTCACTCTCGCCCAGACTGGAGTGCAGTGGCCGCTCCCGGCCACCGCAGCCTCGACCTGCTGGGCTTCGGCGATCCTTCCGCCTCAGCCTTCCAAGCAGCTGGAACTACAGACATGTGCTACCACGCCCAGCTAATTTTTGATTTATTGTAGAGATGAGGTCTCGCCAAGTTGCCCA
>NW_007090271.1:0-331 GCF_000164805.1 Carlito syrichta
CTACCATGCCCGGCTGATTTTTTTGATTTGTTGTAGAGATGAGGTCTCACTGCCCAGGCGTGTCTTGAACCCACGAACTCAGGCAATCCACTCACCTCAGCCTCCCAAAGGCGCGGGATTACAGGCTGAGCCACTGAGCCCGGTTTTTGTGTATGTATGTGTTGGAGTCTCACTCTGTCACCCAGACTGGAGTGCAGTGGCCGCTTCTGGCCTCTGCAGCCTTGACCCACTGAGCTCCGGTGATCCTTCCGCCTCAGCCTTCCAAGTAGCCGGAATTACAGGCATGTGCTACCACACCCGGCTGGTTTTTTGATTTATTGTAGAGATGAGG
>NW_007090272.1:0-310 GCF_000164805.1 Carlito syrichta
CTATTACCGTCCGCAGTAACAATGATGTTGGGTACTCTTCTGCATGGTCAGCTGCTGGACCAATCAGATCCAAAGAGACTCAGAAAAGCCTTGGTTCCTGGGCTTGCCCCAGCCACTGTGCCCCACTGGGCCCTGCCCATGAAGGCATCATGAAGAAAGATCTGCATCCATGGTGGTGACGGTGTACGCCCAGTGATGGACGTTATCAGAAAAAATAAACTGGGCCCATTTTCCCCATGTCATATGAATCCTTCCTCTGCAATTGCCCTCATGTCCTGATGCAAATTGAACTCCGTCTTTACTACTAAAA
>NW_007090273.1:0-332 GCF_000164805.1 Carlito syrichta
GAATTCGCATTGGTTTACCATAAAATGGAAATCCTTGTAACTGCCTCAAAGCATTTGTGGATGAGCCCAGTTCCTTAAATATGACAAAGGCCTGCCCCCTTATTTTCATGGTCTTTAAAGCCGCAATATCCACCACATGGCCAAACTGAAAACAGGGCATAGAGAGAGCTCTTCAATTCTTCTTTTTTAATTTTGTCATTCATATTGTTGATATAAATTTTATGATTTGGTCCATGTTTGGGTAATTCTTTGAATAACCTTAGACCTACACTGTCTCTAGGAAGAACCGGAGTCCACAGTCAGGTTTCCTTTGGCCAATTTACAACAGAGAG
>NW_007090274.1:0-349 GCF_000164805.1 Carlito syrichta
CTCAGGCAATCCACTCACCTCGGCCTCCCAAAGGCACGGGATTACAGGCTGAGCCACCGCACCTGGCTGGTATGCATTCTTATCCCCTTCCCCTTTCCCGTCAGTCAGAACACAGCACAGTGGCTGGAGCTGAGGTACCTCCTGGATTAGGAAGGCAAAGTCAAGTGCTCAGATGGCAGAACAGTAAGGGACGGTAAGAGAGAAGGAGGAAGCCAGGCTTGGTGGCTCGGCCTGTAATCCCGCACCTTTGGGAGGTGAGGTGAGTGGATTGCCTGAGCCCGCGGGTTCAAGACCCACCTGGGCAGCGAGACCTCATCTCTACAAAAAATCAGCCGGGCGTGGTAGCACA
>NW_007090275.1:0-311 GCF_000164805.1 Carlito syrichta
AAAACTTTCCCCATCTCACCAGAGATGTGACCAGCCAAGCATAAGAGATACAGAGAACCCCCAAAAGACATCAAATGAGAAGACCAACTCCTAGACACATAGTAAATCACCTACACAAAGCAGGCACAAAAGAAAAAATCCTAAAGGCAGCAAGAGAGAAATGGAAGACTACCTATCAGGGAAAACCAATCAGAATAGTAGCAGGCCTATCAGCAGAAACACTACAAGCAAGAAGGGACTGGAGCCCTATAATCAAAGTCCTCAAAGATAAACAATTTCAACCAAGAATTTCCTATCCAGCCAAGCTCAGC
>NW_007090276.1:0-356 GCF_000164805.1 Carlito syrichta
TGCCAATCCCACCCCCCTCCCCGGCAGTTTCTCACTACTGCCAATCCCTTTCTTACAGTATTATGATAATTGTTCAAGGTCCTCTTATGAGTGAAAACATATAGTACTCTGTTCTTTGTTTCTGGGATAGATCACTGAGTATGATTGACTCTAATATTCATCCAAGTTGCCGCAAAGTCTATGTTTTTTCATCTTTATGGTTACAAAATATTCCATTATGCATATGTACCACATTTTTTTTATCCAGTCCAGCTTCGATGGGCAGCATGGTTGTTTCCATGTTTTTGCTACTGTGAATAGAGCTGCAACAAACATTTGTGTGCAGGTATCTTTTTTGTAAAATGATTTGAATTCCT
>NW_007090277.1:0-422 GCF_000164805.1 Carlito syrichta
GCACTCCAGTCTGGGCGACTGAGTGAGACTCCAACTCAAAAAAAAAAAATTTTTTTTTTTTACTTAATGTCTTAGCTGCCATTGATAATTGTTTCCAATATCTATTATTTCATTATTTCCAGCCCCTTTTGGAACAATGAAAATAGCATATTTTGTTAAGCAAGAAATATCAGAATGTGGGAACTCAATTAGATTTTTTTTTTTTTTTGAGTTGGGAGTCTCACTCTGTCACCCAGACTGGAGTGCAGTGGTATACTCCCGGCCACTGCAACCTCTACCTGCTGGGCTCCAGTGATCCTTCTGCCTCAGCTTTCCAAGTAGTCGGAACTACAGGCGCACGCTACCATGCCTGGCTAATTTTTTATTTATTGTAGAGACAAGGTCTCGCCAAGTTGCCCAGGTGGGTCTCGAACCCACAGGTT
>NW_007090278.1:0-932 GCF_000164805.1 Carlito syrichta
CATGTGGTGATGAGTAGAATGTGTATTCTGTGGTCTTTGGATGGAGTTTTCTGTAGGTATCAATTAAGTCCATTTGGTCAAGGGTCACATTGAGGTTACTGATCTCATTGCTGATTTTTTGTCCTGATGATCTGTCTAGGGTTGTGAGTGGGGTATTAAAGTCCCCAGTTATGATGGTGTTAGAGTCAATATCTTTCTTTAGTTTTCCTAGTAGTTGCTTTATAAAAGTTGTTGCACCTATGTTAGGTGCATATATGTTTAGGATAGATATTTCTTGTTGATGGAGTGAACCTTTTGTCATTATGTAGTGGCCCTCTGTATCTTTTTAAATTTTTGATAGCTTAAATGGTATTTTGTCTGAAATTAGGATTGCAACTCCTCCTTTATTTTGTGTTCCATTCACCTGAAAATTTGTTTCCCATCCTCTTACTTTGAGTCTGTGCATTTCCTTTATAGTGAGATGGGTCTCTTGAAGGCAGTATATTGTTGCCTGGTGATATTTTATCCATTTTGCCATTCTATGTTTTTTCAGTGGTGCATTTAGTCCATTCACTTTCAGGCTCATTATTGAAATGTGAAAGTTCATCCCTATTGTAGAGTTCTTATAGAGTTGTTCTTCCACTTGGTTTATTGTCTTTTTTTGATTTTGGGGTTGGTTCATGTGTATTTTATTCTTTTTCCTGTACTCTTGTGAAGAACGTTGTTCTTTTTTCCTTTTCTTCTGTGTTAGTACTTTCTTGTTTCAAGTAGAGGTGGTTTGGTGGCAGCGTATGTTCGTAGGGATTGGATACCTGGGAAAGATTTTAATTCTCCTTTACTGATGAAGCTTAAGCTGGCTGGGTAGGTTATTCTTGGTTGAAATTGTTTATCTTTTAGGACTTTGAAAATAGGGCTCCAAGCTCTCCTAGCCTGCAGGGTTTCTGTAGATAAAT
>NW_007090278.1:1970-4690 GCF_000164805.1 Carlito syrichta
CAAAATAAGAGATCAGACTATTTCTGTAATCTTTCCTTAGTGGCTAAAGTCACTTGAGCTTTGATCTCCAGCCCCTCCCCTTTGTTTTTTGTTGCAGGCAGCTAGCCTGCTGTCTGGGAGGTCTGTGTCTCTTAGTTGTCTCAGTCTGTTCAGTGTAGGGGAGGGGCTTTGTCTCCTGTTTAACGATGTCACCGTGGGAACCAAGGTGGAGGCTCTGATAGGTCAGCGGGGTGATGCAAATCTGCCTGGAGAATGGTGGAGGTGGTACCTGTACTTTCACTTTTAGGGAAGCTTGTTTGGGTCTCTGGGTGGGATAAGCTGCACAGCTGGGCGCTGGATTCGGGGTGTCACTAGCAGGCTGGGGTGGAGGAGAGGGTCGACCATTACCTCCTCTGGAGCTGGAAGCCTCTGATCAGCACATTACACAAGCTTAGGGTTCTGCTCCCTTACACAAGCTTTAGATTGCACGCTGAGTGCCTCAGCCAGGGTGGGCCCAGGGCTCCCAGCACCAAAGCTCCAAAGGGCAGGTGGTGGCCCTGGGTCCCTAACAGGGCATTTCAGCCAGAAATGGGCCTGGTATCTCTGAGGGGCGGGCGCCCAGAGCCTCCCTGGGTGACTGCAGTTTGGTACTGGGTGCTGGGTGAGATGATGTAGGGAGGGAGCTAAGACCCGGGACTCCTGAGCAGGTGGGAGTCACATATAGTGGAGCAGCCACCGCCAGGGGCTGCAATATCTGGCCCTGCATGGGACCAAATTTCCCCGGGCCTCGTACCAGTGTGGCTGGCGATGGACAGGGTATGGCAGGAAGAAAAGTAAGTCTTTTTGGGAACTCACGTTCGGAGAGTCTCACGACTCCACCTATGCCATCACCATCTTGTGGAATCTCTATTTATTGGATTTTCCAAGGATGTTGTGTGTAGGATGGTTCCAATTGGGGTATTTTTGCAAATACTGTTGGATAAAGTATGTGATGGAGGCCACGTCCTGTTCTATCAGATGCATGATGAAATATTCTGTTTCATCGGGAAGGTCTAGAACACCTTAGAGCTTACAGAAATAGTCAAGAGAATGGAAACCAGAAGAGGCACTAGACAAATCTTGGATAATGACAACACAGTCTTATGGTCTAATTTTCTCATAGGCAGATTATGAGCTTAAAACAAAATATGTATCCAAAATGAACCTGAGAATAATTTTGTCTGTTTTGAGAATCCTCAAATATGTGGAAAATATGAAGGAAATGTTGAGTTTGAGGCTTTTCCTTAATCCCTGTATGAGGAGAAAGATTCCTTAATCCCTATATGAGGGAAAAAGACTGAAGAAAAGTTGAATGTAAGTTTCCAATGTCAGAAACCCTTGGACCCAAATCATGTCTCATCCGACTCTTTAACCCTTGTCCACTCCGCAGATCTGTGGGAGGTGAAGCAGAAAATGGAGAAAGGCACAAAAATTGATGAGTTCAAAAATGTTTTAAGTTGTGAAAACAGTATCTCGATAGGTTATTTCATCAAACAGAGAGTACTTTGAAGGTGACTGAAGCTTAAACATGTAAGAATAGACACAATTTTGTATAAATAAATTCCAGATACTTTGAGTCCCCCCTCGTATAATTACATACAGTACATAATAATTGACAATAAATGGCTATGCTACTAGTTGACACTCATTATATTTTTATTGTTATTTTAGAGTGTACTCCTACTTATTAAAAACATTAATTGCAAAGAGCCTCAGGTATGTCTTTCAGAAGCTGTTATGGAAAAAGTCATAGTTATCACAGGTGATGACAGCTGCATGGGTGTAATTTCCCCTGTAGTACTTTCTTTTTTTTTTTTTTAACTTTTTTAATCAATATTTTTAATTATGATTTTGTGGGGTAGAGTTAAGGGTTAGGTGTACAATTACGTTTCACTCAGGCACCCTGTTGATAAGAGGTGTTTTCCCATCTCCAGAAAGATATTTGCGACTGTTAATCCCACCCCCCTCCTCCCCATAGTTTCCCAGTACTGTCAGTCATTTTCTTATAGTATTACATTGGATGTTCAAGGTCCATTATATGAGCGAGAACATGTGATACTCGGATCTTTGTTTCTGTGAGATGTCACTCAGTATTATAGACTCTAGTTCCATAGAGATTGCTGCAAAATTCATGATTTTGTTCTTTTTTATGGCTGCATAGTATTCCATCGTGTATATGTACCACATTTTTTTAAATCTAGTCCTCTTTTGATGGGCAGCATGGTTGTTTCCAGGTTCTTGCTATTGTGAATAATGCTGCGATAAACATACGCAGGTATCTTTTTTATAGAGTGATTTGAGTTCCTCAGGGTATATTCCCAGTAGGGGGATTGCAGGGTCATATGGAAGGTTGATTTTTAGAGCTTTTAGGAATCGCCACACTGCTTCCCACAGAGGTTGCACTAGTTTACACTCCCACCAACAGTGTAGAAGTGTTCCCTTTTCACCACACTCTCTCCAGCAGCTGTTATTTTTTGAGTTGTTGATAATTGCCATTCTGACTGGAGTTAGGTGGTATCTCAGTGTGGTTTTGATTTGCATCTCCCTGATGATTAGTGAGGTTGAACATTTCTTCATGTGTTTGTTGGCTGCTCAGATGTCTTCTTTTGTGAAGTGTCTGTTCATATCTTTTGCCCATTTTATAATGGGGTTGTTTGTTTTTTCTTTTCAGCACATTTGAGTTCCTTGTAGATCCAGGATGG
>NW_007090278.1:5148-7137 GCF_000164805.1 Carlito syrichta
ATTCCATTGATCTATATGACTGTTCCTGTACCAATACCAAGCTGTTTTGATGATTGTAGCTTTATAGTAAAGTTTGAAGTCTGGTAATGTGATACTGCTTTGCTTTTTTTACTGAGGATTGTTCTGGCTATTCTTGGACGTTTGTGTTTCCATATGAATTCCTGTGTTGTTTTTTTCCAGGTCTGAGAAGAATGTTCCTGGTAATTTGATGGGTATTGTGTTGAATTTGTAGATTGCCTTAGGTATGATGGACATCTTCACAATGTTGTTTCTTCCAATCCATGAGCATGGGATATTTTTCCACTTGCTTGTGTCATCTTTGAGAAGTGTTTTGTTATTTTCATTGTAAAGGTCTTTCACGTCTCTGATTAGGAAGATGCCAAGGTATTTCATTTTTTTTGTGGCTATTGTGAATGGAATTGTGTGTTTTATTTGGGTTTCTGTTTGTTTATTATTGGTGTAGAGAAATGTGATTGTCTTTTGTACATTTATTTTGTATCCTGAGACTTTGCCAAAGGCCTTTATCAATGTAAGGAGGCTTTTGACAGATTCTCTTGGGTTTTCAAGGTGCACAATCATATCATCTGCAAAGAGAGATAACTTGACTTCCTGTTTTCCTATTTGGATACCCCTGATTGCCTCCTCTTCTCTGATTGCTCTAGCCAGTACTTCCAATATTATGTTAAACAGGGGGGGTGAGAGCAGGCATCCTTGTCTAGTTCCAGTTTTTAGGGGAATTGGTTCCAATTTTTGTCCATTTAGGAGTATGCTGGCTGTGGGTTTCTCATAGATGGCTTTTACTATTTTGAGGTATGTACCCCATATGCCTAGATGTTCAAGGGTTTTTAATCAAGAAGGGGTGCTGGATTTTATCAAAAGCTTTTTCTGCATCTAATGATATGATCTTGTGGTTTTTGTTTTGACATCTGTTGATGTATTTAATTACATTCATGGTTTTATGAATGTTGAACCAGACTTACATCCCAGGAATGAAGCCTACTTGGTCATGGTGCATGATTTTTGAGATGTATTGCTGAATCTGATTTGCTAGGATCTTGTTGAGAATTTTAGCACGTATGTTCATCAAAGATATTGGCCTGTAGTACTCTTTCTTTGTTGGAACTTTACCTGGCTTGAGTATCAATGTGATGTTGGCTTTGTAAAATGATTTGGAAGAGTTCCATCTTTTTCAATCGCCTGGAATACATTCAGTAGGATTGATATCAGCTCCTCCTTAAATGTCTTGTAGGATTCTGCTGGAAAGCCATCTGGACCAGGGCTTTTTTTGTAGGAAGTTTTCTTATTATGTAGTCAATTTCCTTGATTGTTATTGGTCTATTTAGGGTCTCAATTTTTTCTTGTTCCAACCTAGATAGGTTATGTGATGTCAGAAAGTCTTCCATTTCCTTAAGGTTTTCAAATTTGTTTCCATACAAGTGTACGTAGTAGTCTCTAATGTTCTTTTGTATTTCTTCAAGGTCAGATGTGACTTCATCTTTTGTTTCTGATTGTGCTTATTTGTTTTTTTTTTCTCGTTTTTTCTTGGTCAGTCTAGCTAGGGGACCATATCTTGTTTATCCTTTTGAAGAACCAGCTTTTTGTTTCATTGATTTTTTGTATTATCTTTTTTGTCTTCTATGTCCTGGATTTGGGCTTTTATTTTGGTGATCTGGATTCTTCTGCTGAAATTAGGGTTTTTGTGGTCTTGCTCTTCCAGCTTCCTTAGGTGGTTTGTTAGGTTGTGAATTTCTGTTCCTTCCATTTTCTTCATGTGTGTTTGTAGGGATATAAATTCCCCTGTTACTACAGTTTTAAGGCATCCCAGAGATTTTGGTAAGATGTTTCTTCATTTTCATTTGTTTCCAGGTATCTTTTGATCTGTGTTTTGATTTCATCATTGACCCAGGAGTTGTTTAGCATCATGCTGTTTAGTGTCCATGTCTTTGTGGGTTTTGGGGGAACTTTGTTGGTGTCAATGTTTATTTTTAT
>NW_007090278.1:7366-14192 GCF_000164805.1 Carlito syrichta
ATCTTTCTTTAGTTTTCCTAGAAGTTGCTTTATGCAAGTTGGCGCACCTATGTTGGGTGCTTATATGTTTAGGATAGATATTTCTTGTTGATGGATTGAGCCTTTTATCATTATGTAGTGAGTTTCTGTATCTTTTTTGATTTTTAATAGCTTGAAGGGTGTTTTGTCTGAAATTAAGATAGCTACTCCTCCTTCCTTTTGTATTCCATTCACCTGAAAGTTTGTTTCCCATCCTCTTACTTTTAGTCTGTGGGTGTCCTTTCTAGTGAGGTGAGTCTTCTGAAGGCAATAGATTGTTGCCTGATGATATTTTATCCATTTTGCCATTCTATGTCTTTTCAGTGGTGCCTTAGTCCATTCACATTTAGGCTAATAATTGAAATGCAATAGTTGATCCTTGTCATAAGGTTCTTACAGAGTTGTTTCTGTTTGTTTGTTGTCTTTCTTTGGATTTTGGAGTTGGTTCATGTGTGTTTTTAATCTTTTGCCTGTACTCTTATGAAGAATGTTGTTGTTCTTTTTTTCTTTTTCTTCTGTGTTCAGTACTTTCTTAAGTGTTTCTTGTAGAGGTGGTCTGGTGGCAGCATAGGTTCTTAGGGATTGGATATCTGGAAAAGATTTCCATTCTCCCTCACTAATGAAGCTTAGTTTGGCTGGGTAAGTTATTCTTGTTTGAAATTGTTTCTCTTTTAGAACTTTTAAGATAGGGCTCCAGGCTCTCCTAACTTGAAGGTTTTCGGTGGATTAATCTGCTGCTATTCTAATTGGTTTTCCCTGGTAGGTAGTCTGGTCTTTTTCTTTTGCTGCCTTTATGATTTTTTCTTTTATAGCTACTTTATTTAGGCAAATTATTATGTGTCTGGGAGTTTGTTCTCATTTGTTGTCTTGCAGGGGTTCTCTGAATCTCTTGTGTTTGAATTTTTTCATTCTTGATGAGATGAGAGATGTTTTCTTGAATGATTTCATGAAATGTTTGTTCCAGTGTGGCTTCTGTTTCTCTCTCTGTCTCAGGAAGCCCAATTACTCTTAGGTTTGGTCTCTTGAAGTGATCATTCATGTCTTGCACGTTTTGTTCTGTCTTTTTGAGCTTCTTTTCTATGCTTTTGACAGTTTGGGTTAGTTCTGTGTTTTGGTCTTTGAGCTCTGAGATTATTTCTTCTGCTTGGCCGATTCTGCTTTCCATGCTTATTAGTCTGTTATTCATTTCCATTACAGTATTCTTTACTGCTGTTATTTCTGACATCAGCTCCTTCCTATTTTCTTCTTGTCTCTCCTCAATTTTTAAAATTCTCTCCATTAATGTCTTGATGTCTGGTTTTGTTGCATGTAACCAGTCATTCTGGGGACTCTTCATTGTTTGTGTTCCAGAATCTGTTTTCTCAGTGTCTGGTCTCCCAGGGGTCTGTGTGAGACCTATATTCTTCTTCTGGTTTTTCTTCATTTGTGTGGTTTTTCCGCCTCCCTACTTTTTCCTTTCCTCCACGTCACCGTCTTCTTTAATTCTGTTATTCAGGGGTAGAGGGATTGATTTTATTTCTGTTTATTCAATCTCCTATTCTTTATGTATGCCCTGTTCCTTTGTTCAATTCTGGAGTTGCACTGTAGGTTGAGGGTGGTCCTTTTTGCAGTTTTGAGATTTACTTAAGGGGGGAGCTGTGATTCAAAATCTATCTGCAGGTCCTGGTATTCACTGACAGGTGTGTAAATAATCTGGAACCCACTTCCCACTGCCTTGGAATCTGTCTGTGCAGTGGGGTTGTAGGTTTACTCCTTGAAATAGAATGTGGTTAGCAGAGGGGAGAGAATGGAGCAGACAGCGGGTTGAAGAGAGGGGTGGAGAGATAAAGGAGTAAGTGGGGAAACAAACGAGTTTGGCAACAAATAGAGAGAGAGGCCTATACTGAAACAGATAAAAACAATAGACCACAGCTACAGACGAACCAACTCTCATATAGACAAAAGTAAAACATATAGTGATGCTAACATACCAACTATCCAACCACCTTATTAGTGTGCTGTTCCTCTATACAAAGATTTGGTTTACAGAGAGAAGAAAAGAGAAGAAAATGTTGAGGAAAAAAGAAAAAAAGGCACCATACAGAGGAATTGAATTAAGTCATGAAACTAACAGAATCAATGAAGCACACTCTGAGACTTTTTGTTTAAGTCCAATGTCCTTTCAGGTCTGATTTCTAGTTTTCTTTCCAAGCTAGTAAATTAATTTGCCGTTAGGGTCAGTTGCCCCTGGTCTGCTGTGAAGGACAGGTCAGATCACCCTCTGTTCACCACTCTGGCCTACATCTTTATCAAGCTTGTTTCTCCCATTTCGGTGTTGTTACCTTGAATCGCCAGCAGGTGGTGATATCTCAGTTGCTCGCCCCAGAGGGGTAGAGCCAGAGAGGGATGGCAGAGGCTGAATATGGCAAGATGGCTGCCTGCCTCAGGGCAGTTGGCAGGAGACTTACGGCGGGCAGGACGTCTCGGTCGCAGGAGAGGTGGCAGCGATCCCAGCAGATCTTCCCTGAAGGGGCTTCAAGGACTGAAGTTGTGATCGCCTCCGGCCCAGGTGGTGCGATGTGCTACTGGCAGTGGTGGTGGTGGCTGCGGCAGCTCTGGCGGTGGCGTCTGCGCTGCAGTGCCTGTCCAGACTGCTGTGATGCCCCAGCGGTGGCAACGGCCGAGCTCCGTATGAAGAGCAGGCTGTGATGTTGGGGTCCTTAGGCCCCGGGGCGAGAGTCAGAGACCCACTGAAGTTCTCCTTTGCAGAGGTTTTCACAGACTGGGTTGCCCCATTGCCATCTTGCTGGAAGTCTCCTGTAGTACTTTCAGTGGGACAGATATGGAGGTTAAAGACTATGGCATTATCAGTCCTTACCCTGTGGAATGCTTGTGACATCATTTTTAGTGAAGAAGTTTAAAAGGTAAAAAAATAGACAAAAGCTTGTAGAATAAGAATATTTAAAAATTAAATATTTTTGTACAGTTGTACAATGCATTTATGTTTTAAGTTAAATGTTATTACAAGAGTCAGAATGTTTAAAAATTATAAAGTTTATAAAGTACATAATTTACAGTAAGCTAAAGAAACAAAAAAACTTTTATTTTTTAAAGATGTGGGGTACAATTCAGAATTAGGTATACAAGTGGATATCATACAGGTAAAGTTTGGGCCTTCCTTTGGTCCTCCCTTATTGGTGTTATTATTCCCCATCCTCTTCCTCTGGCAGTTTCTGGCTAAGGTCAAACCCTTACTTACAGTATTATGGCAAATGCTCAGAGTCCACTTATAACTGAGAACATGTGATGCTCAGTTCTTTGTTTCTGTGATAAATCTCTGAGTATTATAGACTCAAAATTTTTCCAGGTTGCTGGGAAATTATAATTTTGTTCTTCATTACGGCTACTTAATCTCCTTCTGTGTATATTACCAGTTTGTTTATCCAGTTCAGTTTCAATTGGCTCCATGTTTTTACTATTAGAAAAAATGCCTACATAAAGCAGGTATCAAAGAAAAAAAATTTTAAAGGCAGCAAGAGAAAAATGTCAGACTACCCACCAGGGGAGACCAATAGAATTGCTGCAGACATCTGTAGAAACACCACAGGCCAGAAGAAATTAGACTCCAATCTTTAATGTTCTCATAAATAGACAATTTAAACCAAGAATTTCCTACCCAGCCAAGCTAAACTTCTTCAGTGATGGAGAATATACATCTGTACTAGACATTCAATCTCTAAAATAATTGCTGCTTTGAAACTAATCCTACAGGAGATACTTAAAAGGTGATGTGCACAGAAGGAAAAAAAGACCATATACTTCACAGCATCACAGACAAACACAGAAGTAGCAAAACACAAAGCATACCCCCCCAAGTGAGAACATGCATGTTATGAACATAAAAGCTAAATGATAACAAGATAGTCTTATAAGAGCATTATGACAGGGACAAAGCCTTATATTTGAATTTATGAGATGCTGTGTCATTTCAGAGCTATTTTTGAGGTAAATGAGAAAACAGAGTAAGAATGTGTGAAGGATACAGAGAATAAGCAAACGAAAAAGAGAAATGTTGTTATGAAAGAATTGTAAGGAGAGAAGCAACAAAGAGAGAGGAATATAGAGAGCAGCTAGGAAAAGCAAGGCAGAGAAAGGGAGGGGATCTTGGAGGGGAAGCTGGAGAGGAAGAAGCCTGAAGTCATGGGAGTGAAAAAGGAAGCATCAGAAGGAAAGAAATAAGAAAGAAGTGTGGGAAGGGGGGAGATGGTGGGGAGGCGCAGGGAGTCGGAGGAGGGAGGGGAGAACATCAGGAAGGATAATGACTTGCTCCCTGATTATTGAAGAAAACACATAGAAGCATATCTTTACTTTACATGACTTACAGAGTAAGTGTCCCATGCTTCAGTGACCAAGTTTGAAATTTGAAAATATAAAGACATTTGATGCCAACTAGGAGTAAAAACTTTAGAATTTCTGCATAGAAGAAACTCATTTAAGTATATTTGAAATACAAACTTCAAAACAGGCTAAAACTCTAACAATAAGGAAATACTTTCTGAAAATATAGTTCATGACAACTACAAAATGAAAAATTATTGAGATATCAATTGCCCAAATAAGATACTACCTAAGAGGGTGAAAAGTTAATACCAGCCTATCCATTCACAAAAGGAAGGCAATCACAAGAAATGAAAAAGGAACATAAATGGGTAATTCACAGAGTAGTAACTAATATTGTTTATAATTTATTGCACACAGCATTGTTAATAACAAAATAAATGTTAATAAAGCAACACCAGCATGCACATACATACCTTTCATAAAGGTCAGACACCTTCCAGCATGTTTATGGTGTGGGAAATTGGAGACTGTCTTCCAAGGTTAGTGGGAAAGTTATTGGTTTAAGCACTTCAGAAGAAAATATACTCTCAGGGCCTAAAATGAAGATGCATGAAGATGTTGACTCCTCAATTTGGTTCCCCATCCTCTGATCACAACACTGATGTCACCTAATGTATGTATGGCAGGATTGATGTGAGGAAAATATTGGAAACAAATCAAATGCCCATCAGTTGAAGCATCAATTAAGACCCCAAAGTCTAGCCCATAGACATAAATAAATAAGGAAATAAACCGAAAGTATATGTGTCAGCAAAGAGATATTTCAGAAATAATTATTAGAGTGAAAATGCAAGATTATGATTCAACAAACATTGTGTATAGAAAGTTTAAAATGCAGAAAATAATATGAAGTATTAAAAGTGTGCATTTAAATACAGTCATGCATTGCTTTGCCAAAAGGATTCTTTCTAAGAAATGCATTGTTAGGCGATTTCGTCATTGTTCTGACAACACAGAGGACACTCACAGCAACCCAAGCTGTGTCTACTACACACCTAAGCTATATAGGACAGTCTGTTGCTCCTAGGCTCCATATGCAATCCATGTGCAGCCTGTGCGATTGGAACACAATGGTATTTGTGTATCTAAATATACCAAAACACAGAAAAAGTACAGTAAATACAGAGAATAAAAGACAAAAACTATACCTTTAAAGGGCACTTACCATGAAGGGAACTTGCAGGACTGGAGATTGCTCTGAGAGACACCACTGTCCATCACTGTAGTCTTTCTAAACACTGTACACTTATATTACACTGAATTCATTAAAAATACTTTTCTTTCTTCAATAATTTGCTGTGTAAATTTTTTAATTTATAAACTTTTTAATTTTTGAAACATTATTATTCTTGCTGTAACATAGCTTAAAATACATATGCACTGTGCAGTTGTATAAAAATATTTTCCTTTTAAATATTTCTATTCTATAAGAATTTTTCTGTTTTTTTCTTTTTAAACTTTTTTGCTAATAACTATGATGCAAATATTCACATTAGCCCAGGCCTGCACGGGGTCAGGATCGACAGTGCCATAGTCTTTCACCTCCACATCTGTCCCAGTGGAATTCCTTCAGGGCATATTACACCCATGAAGCTGTCATCTCCCATAATAACAATGCCTACTCCAGAATAGCTTCTGACAGACACGCTTGAGGCTCTTTACAGTTAACTTTTTTTTATAGGCAGGAGTGCATTCTAAAATAACAATAAAAATATAGTAAGTACATCAACTAGTAGCTTTGCCACTTATTATCAAGTATTATGTACTGTCCATAACTGTACAAGGGGGACTCAAAAAATATGGAAATAATTCATTAAAAATTGTGTATATTCTTTCATGTTTAAACTTTAGTCACCTTCAAAGTACTCTTCGAAGAAATACACTTATGGAGACACTGTCTTCACTGTTCAAAACATTTTTTTTTTTTTTTTTTTTTTTTTTTTCAGAGTCTGATTTTTTTTTTTTTTTTTTCATTAATCAGTAGTTTTTATTATGGTTTTGTGGGGTACAGTTAAGGGTAGGTGTACAATGACGTTTCATTCAGGCACCCTGTAGATAAGAAGTGTTTTCCCATCCCCCGACAGATATTTGCTACTGTTAATCCCATCCCCCTCCCCCCCGTAGGTTCCCAGTACCATCCGTCATTTTCTCATAGTATTGCATTGGATGTTCAAGGTCCATTATATGAGTGAGAACATGTGATATTCGGATTTTTGTTTTTGTGAGAGGTCACTCAGTATTATAGACTCTAGTTCCATCCAGGTTGCAGCGAAATTCATGATTTTGTTCTTTTTTATGGCTGCGTAGTATTCCATCGTGTATATGTACCACATTTTTTTAATCCAGTCCTCTTTTGATGGGCAGCATGGTTGTTTCCAGGTTCTTGCTATTGTGAACAATGCTGCGATAAACATACGTGTGCAGGTAT
>NW_007090279.1:0-338 GCF_000164805.1 Carlito syrichta
GAGAATTAAAATCTTTCCCAGATATCCAATCCCTAAGAACTTATGCTGCTACCAGACCACCTCTACAAGAAACACTTAAGAAAATATTAAACACAGATGAAAAGGAAAAAAAGAACAACTGCATTCTTCAAAAAAGTACAGGGAAAAGATTAAAAACACACATGAACCAATCCCAAAACCAAAAGAAAGACAACAAACAGGAACAACAAAAACAATTCTATAAGAACCTTATGATAGGGATCAACTCTTACATGTTGGTAATTAGCCTGAATGTGAATGGACTAAATGCACCATTGAAAAGACATAGAATGGCAAAATGGATAAAATATCACCAGGCA
>NW_007090280.1:0-302 GCF_000164805.1 Carlito syrichta
GAGGCTGCGGTGGCTGTGAGCATGCCACTGCACTCCAGTCTGGGTGACAGAGTGAGACTCTGACTCGAAAAGAAAAGAAAAGAAAAGAAAAGAAAAGAAAAGAAACATGTTCTGGCCAGGCACGGTGGCTCACATCTATAATCCCAGTGCTTGGGGAGGTTGATGCTGGAAGATCACTTAAGGCCTGGGGTTCATCAGCCTGGGCAACGTAGTGAGACCCCTGTCTCTAAATAGAATAGAATAGAATAGAATAGAATAGAATAGAATAGAATAGAATAGAATAGAATAGAATAGAATAGAAT
>NW_007090281.1:0-340 GCF_000164805.1 Carlito syrichta
CCTCAGGCTTCCAAGTAGCTGGAACTACAGGCACGCGCTACCACGCCCAGCTAATTTTTTGGTTTATTGCAGAGATGAGGTCTCGCCAAGTTGCCCAGGCAGGTCTCGAACCAGCAGGTTCAGGCAATCCACTCACCTCGGCCTCCCAAAGCGCTGGGATTACAGGCTGAGCCACCCAGTCCGGCCTGGAAATCCTTTTAGATCATGCATGGTGGCTCATGCCTGTAGTCCCAGCACTTTGGGAGGACGAAGAGGGAGGATTTCTTGAGCCCAGGAGTTCGAGACCAGCCTGGGGACATAGTGAGATCTCCTCTCTACAAAAAAAAAAAAAAAAAAACCA
>NW_007090282.1:0-320 GCF_000164805.1 Carlito syrichta
AATGACGTCAGCCAGGCTTGGTAGCTCAGCCTGTCATCCCAGCACTTTGGGAGGACGAGGCAAGTGGATTGCCTGAGCCCGTGGGTTCGAGACCAGCCCAGGCAACCTGGCGAGATCTCGTCTCCACAATAAAATAAAATAAAGTAAAATAAATAGCTGGGTGTGGTAACACGCGTCTGTAGTTCCGGCTACTCAGAAGGCTGAGGCGGAAGGGTCGCCAGAACCCAGCGGGTCGATGCTTTGGTGGCTGTGAGCGTCCGTGCCACTGCACTCCAGCCTAGGCAAGGGAGTGAGACTCCAACTCAAAAAAAAAAAAAAAA
>NW_007090283.1:0-320 GCF_000164805.1 Carlito syrichta
AAAAAAAAAAAAAAAAGAAAGAAATCCATCCTACCCAAGGCAATCTACAGATTTAATGCAATACCCATTAAATTACCATCATCATTCTTCTCAGACTTGGAAATGGCAATACAGCAATTCATATGGATACATAAACAACTATGAATTGCCAAAACAATCCTCAACAAAAGAAACAAAGAGAGACATACCACACTTCCAATTTTAAACTTTATTTTTTTTTCTTTTTCCAAGTTGGAGTCTCACTCTGTCGCCCAGGCTGGAGTGCAGTGGCATGCTCCTGGCCACCACAGCCTCGACCTGCTGGGCTCCGGCGATCCTTC
>NW_007090284.1:0-302 GCF_000164805.1 Carlito syrichta
GCCAGCTGACTAGCTATATAGCAAGCTAGTTAATTCAGCTCACTAGCAAGCAGGCCAGCTATTTAAGTCAGCTAGTTAAGAAAGCTGGCTAGCCAGGTGGCTAGGTAGGTAGTTAAGCCAATTGTCTAGCCAGTTGGCTAGCTAATTAGCTCAGCTAGTTAAGTCAGCTGGCTAGCCATCTAGCTAGCTAGGTAGAGAGCTAGTTAAGTCAGCTGGATAGCCATCTGGTTAACTAGTTAAGTCAGCTAATTGAGTCAGCTGGCTAGCCAACTGACTACCTGGTTAAGTCAACTAGTTAAGTC
>NW_007090285.1:0-384 GCF_000164805.1 Carlito syrichta
TGCTGCAAAGTCCACATGTTTGTCCTTCTTTATGGCTGCATAATATTCCATTGTGTATATATGTACCACATTTTTTTTATCCAGTCCAGCTTGGATGGGCAACATGGTTGGTTCTGTGTTTTTACTATTGTGAATAGAGCTGTAACAAACATACGTGTGCAGGTATCTTTTTTGTGGAATGATTTGAGTCCCTCCGGGCCTATTCCCAATAGGGGAATTGCTGAATCATATGAAAAGTCAATTTCTAGTTTTTTCAGAAATCGCCACACTATCTTCCAGAGAGAATGCATTAGTTTGCATTCCCACCAGCAGTGTAGAAGAGTATCTTTTTCTCCGCATCCTTGCCAGCATCTGTTGTTGTTTGTTTTATTAATGATGGCCATT
>NW_007090286.1:0-391 GCF_000164805.1 Carlito syrichta
CCAGCTGGCTAGCCAGCTGAATTAACTAGCAGACCTCACTAACTAGCCATGTGGCTAGCAAGCTGACTTAAATAGCTAGTTACCTATATATCCTGCTGGCTTGCCAGGATACATAACTACCTGGCTAACTAGATAAATGGCTGTCTAGCGAGCTGATTTAACTAGGTGATGTAATTAGCTAGCCAGCTGGCTAGCCAGCGGACTTAACAAGCTAGCTACCCAGCAAGGAAGCTGGCTAGCCAGCAGACTTAACTAGCTGACTTAGCTAGCTATCTACCCAGTTAACCAGCTGATTTTACTAGCTGAAATAACTTGCTATCTATTTAGCTTACTATCTAGCTAGCTAGCTGACTTAACTAGCTGACTTAACTAGCTAGCTAGCTGACATAAC
>NW_007090287.1:0-321 GCF_000164805.1 Carlito syrichta
AATATTGACCTCCCATATGACCCCACAATCCCCCTACTGGGAATATACCCTGAAGAACTCAAATTACTCTATAAAAAAGATACCTGCACATGTATCTTTATCACAGCTTTATTCACAATAGCAAGAACCTGGAAGCAACCATGCTGTCCATCAAAATAGGACTGGATTAAAAAATGTGGTACATATACACGATGGAATGCTACGCAGCCATCAAAGAGAACAAAATAATGAATTTCGCAGCAACCTGGATGGAACTGGAGTCTATAATACTGAGTGATCTCTCACAGAAACAAAGATCTGAGTATCACATGTTCTCACTCA
>NW_007090288.1:0-371 GCF_000164805.1 Carlito syrichta
TATATTCAAAGTCCTAAAAGATAAACAATTTCAACCAAGAATAACCTACCCAGCCAGGTTAAGCTTCATCAGCAAGGGAGAATTAAAATCTTTTCCAGATATCCAATCCCTAAGAACTTACACTGCCACCAAACCACCTCTACACGAAACACTTAAGAAAGTACTAAACACAGAAGAAAAGGGAGAAAAAGGAACAACGTTCTTCACAAGAGTACAGGAAAAAGAATAAAATACACTTGAACCAACCGCAAAACCAAAAGAAAGACAAAAAAACAAGTGGAAGAACAACAACTCTGTAAGAACTCTATGACAGGGACGAACTCTCACATTTCAATAATTAGCCTGAATGTGAATGAACTAAATGCACCACT
>NW_007090289.1:0-330 GCF_000164805.1 Carlito syrichta
CAAAATCTCTGGGACGCCATGAAAGCTGTAGTAAGAGGGGAATTTATATCCCTACAAACGCACATGAAGAAAATGGAAAGATCACAAATTAGCAACCTAAAAAGCCACCTTAGGAAGTTGGAAAAGCAAGACCACAAAAACCATAATTTCAGCAGAAGAATACAGATCACCAAAATAAAAGCCCAAATCCAGGACATAGAAGAGAAAAAAATAATACAAAAAACTGGTTCTTTGAAAGGATAAACAAGATCGATGGTCCCCTAGCTAGAATGACCAAGAAAAAGCCCAAATAAGCACAATCAGAAACACAAAAGATGAAGTCACATCTGA
>NW_007090290.1:0-300 GCF_000164805.1 Carlito syrichta
AAGAAAAAGAGAGAAAAAGCCCAAATAAACACAATCAGAAACACAAAAGATGAAGTTACATCTGATCCTGAAGAAATACAAAAAATCATTAGAGACTACTATGTACACTTGTATAGAAATAAATTTGGAAACCTTAAGGAAATGGAGGACTTTCTGTCATCACACAACCTGCTTAGGTTGAAACAAGAAGTAATTGAGACCCTAAATAGACCAATACAATCAAGAAAATTGACTATGTATTAAGAAAACTACCTACAAAAAAAAGCCCTGGACCAGATGGCTTTCCAGCAGAATTCTACA
>NW_007090291.1:0-324 GCF_000164805.1 Carlito syrichta
GAAGGCTGAGGCAGAAGGATCGCTGGAGTCCAGCAGGTTGAGGCTGCAGTGGCCGGGAGCAGCCACTGCACTCTAGTCTGGGCGACGGAGTGAGACTCCAACTTAGAAAAAAAAAAATAGTTTATGTTGCTATATATTTTTCCACTTCATTTAGGTTATCAATTTGTTGTCATTCAATTGCTCATACTATTTCGTTATAATCCTTCTCATCTCTCTAAAGTCAGTAGCATTGTCTTCTCTTTCATTCCTGATTTTATTTATTTATTATTATTATTATTATTTTTTAAGTTGGAGTCTCACTCTGTCGCCCAGACTGGAGTGCAG
>NW_007090292.1:0-559 GCF_000164805.1 Carlito syrichta
ATAATAATAATAATAATAATAATAATACAAGTAAAATCAAATATAGCATATAAAACAAATGGAATATTATTTACCCTTGGGGGAAAAAAAGGAAATTTTATCTTTTGTGACAACTTGGATGATCCTGGAGGACATGTTCTAAGTGAAATAAGCCTAACACAGGAAAACAAATGCTGCATGATCTCAGTTAAACATAGACTATAAGAAAGTAAAACTTGATGAGGCGGGGCAAGATGGCGACCTGGCAACCCGGTGTCTGAAGCCCTCTGCAAGGGAGATCTGCAGTGGGTCTCTGACTCTCGCCCCCGGGAGGCTGGGGACCCCAGCATCGCAGCCTACTCCTCAAACAGAGCTCGGCCATCGCTATCACTGGAACATCGCAAAGACTGGACATTTTTACTGCATCGTCCTCTCCCGCTGCTGCCGCAGCCCCTCCCCCCACCAGCGCTCCCGCCGCCGCCGCCGCCGCCGCCGCCGCCGCCGTCGCCGCCGCCGCGCCCGCCGCGGCCTCTGGCACGGGTAGCTCATCACAACCCGGCCGGAGGAGATCCACATCAGA
>NW_007090293.1:0-380 GCF_000164805.1 Carlito syrichta
ACTCCAGTCTGGGCGACAGAGTGAGACTCCAACTCAAAAAAAAAAAAAAAAATTGCAAAACACCAGGTATGGAGAAAAGGGGAGTACACACATGTTTCCTTGGCTATGTATAAAATAGGCTTAGAAAGACACACAACAAATCGTTACATTGTGAGAGAGGAAGTGGGAGTCTAGGAGAGGGTTGAGAAGAAATTTCTTCATTTAATCCTTCTATATCATTCACATTTGAATGAAAAAATTCAGATTTTGGAAAAACGTAGATTTTGATATTCTAAAGAAAAGGAAAATATTTGAGCTACAAGACTGTTGTAGAGACGGATAACTTTTTTTCTTTTTGAGTTGGAGTCTCACTCTGTCACCCAGACTGGAGTGCAGTGACC
>NW_007090294.1:0-640 GCF_000164805.1 Carlito syrichta
AGTTACCAATTCCAATCTTCATAATTCTTCTGAAAAAAATAAAAACCTTAGTAATATGATCTGGCTCTTATAAAGATAATAAACCAGCTCAAATGTCATGACAAACATTGGAAAAAAAAAATTGCTAGCACATTAAAAATAAATATGTTAGCCAGGCTCGGTGGCTCAGCCTGTAATCCCGCGCCTTTGGGAGGCTGAGGTGAGTGGATTGCCTGAGCCCGCGAGTTCGAGACTCGCCTGGGCAGCGAGACCTCATCTCTACAATAAATCAAAAAATCAGCCAGACGTGGTAGCGCATGCCTGTAATTCCGGCTACTCAGAAGGCTGAGTCGGAAGGATCGCCGGAGCCCAGCAGGTCGAGGCTGCGGTGGCCAGGAGCAGCCACTGCACTCCAGTCTGGGCGACAGAGTGAGACTCCAACTCAAAAAAATAAATAAAAAATAAATAAGTAAATATGTTCATTGTAACTAGAATCATATTATCAGTGTAGAGTAGCTAGTCCGCAATTTTTTTCTTAAAACAAAACAAAATAGAAAATTATGATTTATTTTTGGTTTAATTAAACACATCTATGAGAGGTAGGCTATTTAAATCATGAGATTTTACTAAATATATGTTGCTTATATGTAGGCATCATATC
>NW_007090295.1:0-313 GCF_000164805.1 Carlito syrichta
GTATTGCATTGAATTTGTAGATTACCTTAGGTAAGATGGACATCTTCACAATGTTGATTCCTCCGATATATGAGCATGGGATATTTTTCCACTTTTTCATGTCAGCTTTGATTTCTTTGAGCAGTGTTTTGTACTTTTCATTGTAAAGGTCTTTCACATCTTTGGTTAGGAAGATGATAAAGGTATTTCATTTTTTTCGTGGCTATTGTGAATGGAAATGTGTTTTTTATTTGGGTTTCTGTTTGTTTATTATTGGTGTAGAGAAATGCGATTGTCTTCTGTACATTTATTTTGTATCCTGAGACTTTGCCAA
>NW_007090296.1:0-318 GCF_000164805.1 Carlito syrichta
CTACGCAGCCATAAAAAAGAACAAAGTCATGAATTTCGCAGCAACCTGGATGGAACTAGATTCTATAATACTGAGTGACCTCTCACAGAAACAAAGATCTGAGTGTCACATGTTATCACTCATATAATGGAACTTGAACATCCAATGTAATACTATAAGAACATGACTGACAGTACTGGGAAACTATGGGGGGGGAGGGGAAGGGAGATGGGATTAACGGTAGTAAATATCTGTCTGGGGATGGGGAGACATCTCTTGTCAACAAGGGTGCCTGAATGAAGCATATTTGTATACCTAACCCTTAACTGTACCCCACAA
>NW_007090297.1:0-351 GCF_000164805.1 Carlito syrichta
ACCATGCCCGGCTGATTTTTTGATTTATTATAGAGATGAGGTCTCGCCAAGTTGCCCAGGTGGGTCTCAAATCTGCGGGCTCAGGCAATCCATTTACCTTGGCCTCCCAAAGTGTGAGATTACAGGCTGAGCCACTGAGCCCGGCCTACTTTTAAATTTAATGAACTTTTTTTTTTGAGTCGGGGTCTCACTCTGTTGCCCAGGCTGGAGTGCAGTGACACAATCACGGCTCACTACAGCCTCAACCTCCTGGGCTCAGGTGAGCCTCCCACCTCAGCCTCCCAAGTAGCTGGGACTGCAGGTACACGCCACTCCGCCCAGCTAATTATTTCTGATGTTTTTTTTTTTTTT
>NW_007090298.1:0-407 GCF_000164805.1 Carlito syrichta
AGGAGTGGAATGGAATGGAGTGGAATAGAATGGAATTGAGAGGAATGGAATGCAATAGAGTGAAAGAAAATGGAATGGAATGGAGTGGAATGGAATGGAATGGAACTGAGCTGAATGAAATGGAAAGGAATAAAATGGAATTGGGAGGAATGAAAAGGAACTGAATGGAGAGGATTGCAATGGAATGCAATAGAATAGAAAGGATTGGAATCGAGAGGAATGGAATGGAATGGGGAGAAATAGACTGGAGAGGAATGGAATGGCATGGAATGGAATTAAATGGAAAGGAATGGAACTGAATAGAATGGAATGTAATTTAATGGAGTTTAGAAGAATGGAATAGAAGCGAGAGAAAGGAAATGGAATGGAAGTAAATGGAATAGAGAGGAATGGAATGGAGAGGAAAG
>NW_007090299.1:0-317 GCF_000164805.1 Carlito syrichta
GCTTGATCTCAGGGATCACCCAGCTCTGGGGGACTCCAAGCACAGCACCCAATCTGTTTACATTATTTCAGCAAGCAGCTCATCCTCCCAGCACCCCAGGTGAAGGGCTGCACCCTGAAGAAAAAGAAGATGGGTCATTGTTTGGTGTACCCCTCCTTCCTACCCTCCACAAACTCATGAGTCAGTAGAGACAGATATGGCCAGGAAATGTGCAGCTGGTCATTTGGACCAAGTAAGCCCTCTGGGCTCCTCCCTGGGCACACAATCCCAGTTACAGGACACTTGGGCCTTGCACATGCATTTTCACCTGATCTTTC
>NW_007090300.1:0-994 GCF_000164805.1 Carlito syrichta
TTCTCAAAATCACTTCCCAGAGTGTGTCAGGACCGAAGCCTTTCTGCATCCTCTTTTTCTAGATGGAATGCATGAGCCTGTCTGTTATAAACTGGCCACGTTCTGGATGCCGTGGTAGGTTTTTTTGCTGTGACGTTGCAAAGAAAATATTTTTTTCCTTTACTGTGTAGATAAGAAGAAAACAACAATAGCACCAACAAGGGGCAGTGACAGGAGGAAATTTCCCTGTGGGGACATTGCCAGTTCCTCTTGTGTCTTATTCAGATACATCTGGCCTTCACAGTCAGTGCAGACAACCCAGAAAGCCCAAGGAATACCCCCCAGGGCCCTTTCACCATCCCACCTCCCCTCCCACAGTGCCAGAGGAGCTTCCTCTTGTGGGTTCCAGAGAGAGTCTCCACTCTGCAAAAGCAGAGAAACAGGCTGGGCATGTTTTCCTTTCTCTAAAAACAGTAAAAATAAAGGCAGATGTTTTCCTATGATTACAAATGTATGTGTTCCTTTACAACTGTAATTTTGAAAGTTGTGTCCTGTTTATTTTTTCCAGGAATTTGGAGGAGGATATAGAAGGTGGCATCTGTAAATTGCCAGAAATGTGGAGGCAAAGGAAGAGCACTTTATCATATGTTCTGGATATCCTTGGGCTGAAATAATGAACCAAATAATTTGTTAAGGATAAAAATACAGTCTGCCCTTGGATTAAAAATAGAAAAACCTTGTTGGTATAGGAAGGGAAAAGGTGTAGTTTGTCAGCAACAAGTTTGGAAAAGAATTAGGGAGTCCAGTTTGCTTACTGTACATGACATTCTGTGTTTAAGAAGCCAAAACTCAGCATGGACCTTGGCTTTGATCTTGTCCTCCACTCAAGTCTCAGGGCATCCTACAAGAGCTTGGTCTCATGTGGTCCATCCCACAGAGCAGGGAACGTTCAGTTGTTGACCACCCCTTGGCCTATGATGGACTCTGGTTGAACATACTGGTTTTAGTTGAACTA
>NW_007090301.1:0-349 GCF_000164805.1 Carlito syrichta
TTCATATGGAAACACAAACGTCCAAGAATAGCCAGAACAATCCTCAGCAAAAAAAAAAAAACAAAAAAACAAAACAAAGCAGGTGGTATCACAATACCAGACTTCAAACTTTACTAAAAAGCTACAATCATCAAAACAGTTTGGTATTGGTACAGGAAGGCATATAGATCAATGGAATAGAATTGAGATTCTAGTAGCAAAACCTCAATTTCTCAACCAACTCATCTTTGACAAATCCCCCACCACCTACCATTGGGGAGAGGAGAACCTATTCAGTAAATGGTGCTGTGAAAACTGGCTGACCACATGCCGAAGATTGAAACAGGACCCCTATCTATCCCCATGCACA
>NW_007090302.1:0-441 GCF_000164805.1 Carlito syrichta
GCAATCCACTCACCTCAGCCTCCCAAAGGTGTGGGATTACAGGCTGAGCCACCAAGCACGACTGAGGTGTGTTTTTAAAATGCCGTTTGTCCTTTCTACGTTACCCGACGACTGTGGGCGGTAAGGGGTGTGGAGTTTCCAGGTAACCCCCAGGCTAGCAGCCACATGCTGTACAACTTTGGCGGTGAAGGCAGATCCATTGTTCGTCTGAATGTTGGCTGGGAGGCTGAACCTGGGGATGACGTGTTCCAGAAGGACTGTGGCCATGATGTCAGCCGTTTCCTTGGCAGTGGGGAAGGCCTCAATCCAGCCTGAAAAGGTATCCACTAGAGTGAGCAATATCGAAATTGTTTGTGGACAGGCATATGGGTGAAGTTAATTTGCCAGTCCTCGACTGGGAGGTGGCCCCTCATCTGGTGAGTGGGAATACAGGGGTGCAAT
>NW_007090303.1:0-443 GCF_000164805.1 Carlito syrichta
CACTGCGGCCTCAACCTGCTGGGCTCCGGCCATCCTTCCGCCTCCGCCTTCCAAGTATCTGAAACTACAGGCACATGCTACCATGCCTGGCTAATTTTTGACTTATTGTGGAGATGAGGTCTCGCCAAGGTGCCCAGGCGGGTCTCAAACCCGTGGGCTCAGGCAGTCCACTCACCTCGGCCTCCCAAAGCGCGGGATTACAGACTGAACCGCCGAGTTCGGCCCAGAAGGGAGTGTTAAGTGAGACCCAAGGGCTGACGTGGAGTTAGTGAGTGACCGAGGGAGGAATGCCAGGCCAAGGAGTCAGGCAGCAAACGGGAAGGGAGCTGGACTGTGGGGGGTGGCCTGGGGTGGGGGGCGCTGGTGACACTGGAGCTACAGAGGCAGGCGAGGCCCTGAACCTAGAACTGGAAAGACTGGACTTTTCTGAGGGGTCGTGGGTA
>NW_007090304.1:0-434 GCF_000164805.1 Carlito syrichta
AACCATTCCCCTAGATGGGGGAAGATCATTAAGGTGATTGGGTGGTGGTCTGCTCCATGTCATCACAAAGGGGCAGACAAATGCAGGTACTGACGTCAGGTGATGGACAGCAGGCAGATGGGTTAGTCACATGATTGCTGCCATGGTGGGGCTTATTTGTGTCATGTAGGTCACAAAGGGTTGATTATGTTAAGGGTGGGGGGATGGGGGTGGGTTTCCTGCAAGAGACTTGTTAGACATTTGCAAATCACAAACTCAGACATTTGCAACTCACAAACTCCTTGACCAAAGGTGGTCATATTATTTCTTTTATGACTTTGGCCAGCCATGATCTTTGATCTTCGAACTTGACAAGGCACCTAAAAGTTTTCTAGAGATTTTTTTTTTTTTTTTGAGTTGGAGTCTCTGTCGCCCAGACTGGAGTGCAGTGGCTG
>NW_007090305.1:0-307 GCF_000164805.1 Carlito syrichta
TACACCTAATCCTTAACTGTACCCCACAAAACTATAATAAAAATACTGATTAATTAAAAAAAAAATAAAAAAATAAAAAATAAAAAATAAAAAAATAAAAAATAAATTATAAAGAAAAAAATAATTAAGATAAAATAATACAACAAAGAAAAAATTAAAATATCTTTTTAAAATGGACACAATGGCCAATAAACATTGAAAAGTAAAACATATGAAAAGATGCTCAGTGTCACCAGTAACATGGAAAAATAAAATAAAACCCACAATGAGATACTGATAACCACTTCATTTTGCCAAATACTGGTGA
>NW_007090306.1:0-330 GCF_000164805.1 Carlito syrichta
GAATGGCGAGATGTTGGGTCAGTCCACGTGAACGCGAAGATGTTTTGTGAGTCCGCTGCCAGAGGGATGGTGAAGAATGCGTCTTTAAGGTCAAGGACAGAAAAGTGAGTGGCAGTCGGAGGAATTGAGGACAGAATGGTATAAGGATTGGGGACTAGCAGATGAATGGAGATGACAGCAGCGTTAATGAGTCTTAGATCTTGTACTAAGCGGTAAGTGCCGTCTGATTTTCGTACTGCTAAAATGGGAGTGTTAAATGGGGAGTTGGTAGGGCGCAGATACCCCTTCTGCAGTAAAGAGTTGATGACAGGTTGAAGTCCTAGGAGGCTG
>NW_007090307.1:0-338 GCF_000164805.1 Carlito syrichta
CAGGTGATCCTCCTGCCTCAGCCTTCCAAGTAGCTGGGACTACAGGTGCGTGCCACCATGCCCAGCTAATTTTTTGATTTATTGTAGGGATGAGGTCTCGTCAAGTTGCCCAGGCTGGTCTCGTTTCCCTGGACTCAAGCAATCCTCTTGCCTTGGCCTCCCAAAGTGCTAGGATTATAGGTATGAGCCACCGCACCCAGCCAATTATTTAATTAAAAACTTTTTTTGTAGTCGGGCTCTGTTGCTCAGCCTGTAATCCTGCGCCTTTGGAAGGCTGAGGTGAGTGGATTGTCTGAACCCGCGGGTTCGAGACCCGCCTGGGCAACTTGGCGAGACCT
>NW_007090308.1:0-352 GCF_000164805.1 Carlito syrichta
ACCACAGAATACACATTCTACTCATCACCTCATGGAATGTATTCTAAGATCGACCACATAATTGGCCATAAAACAAGCATAAGCAAATTTAGAAAGACCGAAATTTTACCATGCACCTTCTCAGACCACAGTGGAATAAAAATAAACATTAACAACAACAAAGTCCCCCCAAAACACACAAAGACATTGACACTAAACAGCATCATGCTAAACAATTCCTGGGTCAATGATGAAATCAAAACAGAGATCAAAAGATACCTGGAAACAAGTGAAAATAAAGAAACATCTTACCAAATCTCTGGGACGCCATGAAAGCTGTAGTAAGAAGGGAATTTATATCCCTACAAACGCA
>NW_007090309.1:0-350 GCF_000164805.1 Carlito syrichta
AACAATTTCAACAAGAATAACCTACCCAGCCAAGCTAAGCTTCATCAGTGAGGGAGAATTAAAATCTTTCCCAGATATCCAATCCCTAGGAACTTATGCTGCCACCAAACCATCTCTACATGAAACACTTAAGAAAGTACTAAACACAGAAGAAAAGGAAAGAAGAACAACGTTCTTCACACGAGTACAGGGAAAAGAATAAAATATACACGAAGCAACCCCAAAACCAAAAGAAAGACATAAAAAAAAGAAAAAATGAAGTGGAAGAAAAACAACTCAATAAGAACTCCATGATAGGGACAAACTCTCACATTTCAATAATTAACCTGAATGTGAATGGACTAAATGCA
>NW_007090310.1:0-346 GCF_000164805.1 Carlito syrichta
ACCAGGCGGGTCTCGAACCCGTGGGCTCAGGCAATCCACTCACCTCAGCCTCCCAAAGGCACGGGATTACAGGCTGAGCTACCGAACCTGGCTTGAGCTCTCTTTTTTTCCTTTATCTTTCTTTTTTTAAATTTTGAGTCAGAATCTCACTCTGTCACCCAGACTGAAGCACAGTGGCATGCTAATGGCCACCGCCGCCTCAACCTGCTGGGCTCAGGAGATGGTTCCACCTCTGCCTTCCATGTAGCCAGAATACTGGCACGCACTACCACATCCGCCTAATTGCTTTTTTTTTTAGTTGGAGTCTCACTCTGTCGCCCAGACTGGAGTGCAGTAGCCGCTCCCG
>NW_007090311.1:0-342 GCF_000164805.1 Carlito syrichta
AGCCACTTAGCTAGCCAGCCAGCTAGCCAGCTCACTTAACTCACTGACTTAACTAGCTAGTCACCTGGCTAGCCAGCTGACTTAATTACCTAGTTGCCTACCTAGTCAGGTGGGTATCAAACTGATTTAACTAGCTGATTTAACAAGTTAGACTGTTTGCTAGCAAGCTGACTTAACTAGCGAGCTACCTAGATAGCCAGTTGGCTATACACTTGAATTAATGAGCTGACAACCAGTTAGCCCACTGACAAGCCAGCTGACTAAACAAGCTGACATAGCTAATTAGCCATCTGGCTAGCTAGCTGACTTAACTAGCTGACAGCTCTAGCTAGCCAAATGGAT
>NW_007090312.1:0-476 GCF_000164805.1 Carlito syrichta
CGCAAGGGGGCCAGAGGCGACACGGTGGGGTGGACACCCCGCCTCCCGCCCCCACCCGTCCTGACGCAAAGGCCCGAACGACCTCGACCTCAGCCCACCAGGCCGTGGGCTGCACCGGCAACACGAAACAGGCAGCCTGATGCGTGGGCTGCGCGTGTCCTCGTGGGAGCAGGAGCCGCCCCGGTGCCCGGGGTCTCGGCGGGCAGGAGCGCGTCGGCCTCCAGGCACGCGGGGCTGGGGGAGGCAGCATCGCCCCTTCTGGCCCCACAGGCCAGCAGAGGCACACCCACCCCCGCTGGGGCCCGTTGCCTGGGGCCATCTCGGGCCCCGCCCTGCTCCTCGGGGTCCAAAGTCGACTGCCCGTCTCCTCCCCGGGCCCCAGAGCTGGCAGACCTTGAGCCAGTCCTTGGAGCTCCAGAGTGCCGGCTCCCCGCCCCCAGACCCGCCCGCGTCCGCGTCCCTCACGGGCAGCTCGA
>NW_007090313.1:0-441 GCF_000164805.1 Carlito syrichta
CTGCCGCCGTGGCTGGCGCTGCTGCCGCTGCTGCAGCGCCCCCCCCCACTGCCGCTGCCACTGCCATCGCCATTGCCACCACCGCTGCGGCCTCTGGGAGGGGTAACACATCACACCCCCTGGCCCGAGGAGATCCACAACAAACCGCTTCAGGGAAGATCTGATGGGATCGCTGCCACCTATCCTGCATGCGAGACTGTCCTGCCCGCCTGGCGTGGGGCTCCTGTTGCCTGCTCGGAGGCAGGCAGCCATCTTGTTCCTGTCCAGCCCCACCCCCTCTGGGGCGAGCGGATGAGATAGCACCACCTGCTGGCGACTCAAGGTAACAACACTGAAATGGGAGAAACAAGCTTGATAAAGACATAGACCAAACTGCTGAAGGAAGGTTAATCTGAACTGTCCTTCACAGCAGATCAGGGGCAATTGACTCTAACTGCAAAC
>NW_007090314.1:0-407 GCF_000164805.1 Carlito syrichta
CTGATTTTTTGATTTATTGTAGAGATGAGGTCTCGCTGCCCAGGTGGGTCTCGAACCCGCTGGGCTCAGCAATCCTCTCACCTCAGCTTCCCAAAGAGCGGGATTACAGACTGAGCCACCGAGCCTGGCCTTGCTTTATTTTATTAATCAATATTTTTTATTATGATGTTGTGGGGTACAGTTAAGGGTTAGGTATACAAATACATTTCATTCAGGCATCCCGTTGATAAGAGGTGTTTCCCCATCCCCAGACAGATATTTACTACAGTTGATCTCATCTCCCTCCCTCCCATAGTTTCCCACTAATGTCAGTCATTTTCTTATAGTATTACATTGGATGTTCAAGTTCCATTATATGAGTGAGAACATGTAATACTCGGATCTTTGTTTCTGTGAGAGGTCACTCA
>NW_007090315.1:0-364 GCF_000164805.1 Carlito syrichta
CCCATTAGCTCACTAGCTAGCTAGCTGTCTTAACCAGCTGACTAAATTAGAAAGCTGACTTAACTAACTGACTTAGCTAGCTGACTTAACTACTTAGCAAGCTGACTTAACTGGTTGACTTTACTAGTTAGCTAGCTGACATAACCACCTGAATTAAATAGTTAGTTAACTATTTAACTAGCTGAATAAGTAGCTGACTTATCTAATTACCTAAGTAGTTAGGTAGCAGACTTAAGTAGCTTTCTTAAATAGTTAGCTAACTAATGATCTAGTTGACTTAGCTAACTGACTTAGCTAGCTAGCTGGTTAGCTAGCTTATTAACTAACTGATTTAACTAGTTGACTAATGAGATAGCTAGCTGAT
>NW_007090316.1:0-676 GCF_000164805.1 Carlito syrichta
GACAGGCACTTAGTGAAACCATACTTCAAGTACTCATACGACATCTTGATTTTTATCTTTAGTATTCAATAAATTACATGATAGCTCTTCACCATGAAGCAGGTCTTGTGTTAGATGATTGTGCCCAACTGTCATTTAGTGAGCACATTGCAGGTAAGGTTGCTCAGTTCTGAGGTTCAGCAGCAGGTGTAGCAAATACAGTTTAAATTTATAGCATTTTCAGTTTAAGATGGATTTATCAGGATGTTGAAGAGCATCTAACTTTTTTCTAACTTCCTGAGTGCATAGAATTATTTAAAAATTTTAAAAAGTTTATTTTTAAAAATAGGTGCATACTAAAAAGAGTATCCTGACGCCACTTGTTATTTGTTTGACATGTTAGCGATAGCCATCATGGCCAGTTTGAAGGGGTATCTCACTCTTGAGTGGGCCCTAAGCATTGGGCACTCCAGCATAAAGAGAAGAACTAATGTCGACACAACTAACAGGGAGAGAGAGGGCAGGGGAATAAGGGGCACGCAGCCACTCATGGGAGTCCAGGTCCAGTGATGGGTAGAGCGGGTATGCTCAAAGTCCAAATCTCACCTGCAAAGGTGTATGTGTCGGGAGGAGAGAGAGGCCAGAACGGAGTCAAGTAACAACCAAGGTGCTCCTGTGGCCTGCCGGTAAACATCAG
>NW_007090317.1:0-434 GCF_000164805.1 Carlito syrichta
TGGCCGGGAGCGGCCACTGCACTCCAGTCTGGGCGACCGAGTGAGACTCCAACTCAAAAAAAAAAAAAAAGAATATTAAGGCCGGGCTCAGTGGCTCAATCTGTAATCCCAGCACTTTGGGAGTTCAAGGTGAATGGATTGCCTGAGCCCACAGGTTCAAGACCAGCCTGGGCAACTTGGCGAGACCTCATCTCTACAATAAATAAAAAATTAGCCAGGACTGGTAGGGAGCACCTGTAGTTCTGGCTACTTGGAAGGCTGAGGCTGAAGATGGCCTGAGCCCAGCAGGTCGACGCTGGGGTGGCCATGAATGTGCCACTGCACTCTAGCCTGGGTGACAGAGTGAGACACCAAATTAAAAAGAAAAAACAAAACGGCCGGGCTTGGTGGCTCAGCCTGTAATCCCGCGCCTTTGGGAGGCTGAGGTGAGCGGA
>NW_007090318.1:0-352 GCF_000164805.1 Carlito syrichta
TTCCTTCCATTTTCTTCATGTGTGTTTGTAGGGATATAAATTCCCCTCTTACTATAGCTTGCAAGGCATCCCAGAGATTTTGGTAAGATGTTTCTTCATTTTCATTTATTTCCTGGTATCTTTTGATCTCTGTTTTGATTTCATCATTGACCCAGGAGTTGTTTAGCATCATGCTGTTTCATGTCCATGTCCTTGTGGGTTTTGGGGGGAACTTTTTGGTGTCAATGTTTATTTTTATTCCACTGTGGTCCGAGAAGGTGCATGGTAGAATTTCAGTCCTTTTAAATTTGCATATGCTTGATTTATGTCCAATTATGTGGTCGATCTTAGAATATGTTCCATGTGGTGATGA
>NW_007090319.1:0-489 GCF_000164805.1 Carlito syrichta
TCCCGGCTGGAGCCACACTAAGCTGCGTGCCCGTGGGGCAGTGGCCCGGCCGTCCTCAGAGGGGGTCAGACCGCCCGAGCCAGCCGTGGGTGCCGGGTCTGGCTGGCGGGGCTCGCGGCAGGTCAGAGGCTGCAGGGACCTCGGAGGGGCTCGCGTGGGGGCCGAAACCCCTGGCTTCTTGCCAGGCAGAGACCGGAGAGGCAGCCGAGGCCCGAGGCCCTCGCTGCGGAGGTGGGGAGAGGCCCCCGAGGCCGGAGTCATGGAAAGAAGGAACACTTGGACTAATGTCCGAGACGCAACACCAGGGCGGGCGGCAGGGCGGCAACGTGGCCGCGGCGGCTCCCCGGGGTTTCATCCGATCGCTCGTCCTTGGCCCCTGGGGTCTCCGCAGGCCCCGCCTGGCTCCAGGCCCGGAGACCCCAAGCGGCTTCGCAGAGGCCGCTCGGGATGCCAGGGCGCGCCCCGCCGCCTGACTCCCAGCCCAGTGCT
>NW_007090320.1:0-309 GCF_000164805.1 Carlito syrichta
TTTTTGTGTATGGGGATAGATAGGGGTCCTGTTTTAATCTTCTGCATGTGGTCAGCCAGTTTTCTCAGCACCATTTACTGAGTAGATTCTCCTCTCCCCAGTGATAGGTGGTGGAGGCGTTGTCGAAGATGAGTTGGTTGAGAATTTGAGGTTTTGCTTCTGGGATCTCAATTTTATTCCATTGATCTATATGCCATTTCCTATACTAATACTAAGCTGTTTTGATGATTGTAGCTTTATAGTAAAGTTTGAAGTCTGGCAATGTGATACCACCTGCTTTGTTTTTTTTGCTGAGGATTGTTCTGGCTA
>NW_007090321.1:0-414 GCF_000164805.1 Carlito syrichta
ACTGCACTCCAGTCTGGGTGACAGAGTGAGACTCCAACTCAAAAAAAAAAAGAAAGTAGACTGGATAAAAAAACGTGGTACATATAACAAGATGGAATATTACTCAGCCATAAAGAAGGACCTAATTACGGACTTCACAGCAACTTGGATGGATTCAGAGTCTATCATACTCAGTGATCTATCACATGTTCTCACCCATAAGTGGACCCTGAACATTTATCATAATACTATAAGAAAGGGATTGGTAGTAGCGGTTCACTGCCAGGGGAGGGGAAGCATGTAACATTAATAAGGGTACCTGATCCCAAGCCAGGCAAAGGCGGGACCAAAGAGAGGCCCAAACTTCACCTGTACAATGACTGCTTATGTACCTAACCCTGAATTATACCCCATATCTTTTTTTTTTTTTTTTTG
>NW_007090322.1:0-318 GCF_000164805.1 Carlito syrichta
GCCCAGGCGGGTCTCGAACGCACAGGCTCAGGCAATCCACTCACCTCAGCCCCCCAAAGGTGCGGAATTACAGGCTGAGCCACCAAACCCGGCTTCACATTGAAATTTAATTGTCATTGTAACAATATTAAGAAGTGAGACCTTAGCCAGGAGTGGTGGCGTGTGTCTGAAATTCCAGCTACTTGGAAGGCTGAGGCAGAAGGATCGCCTGAGCCCAGCAGGTCGAGGCTGCGGTGGCCGGGAGCGTGCCACTTGCACTCCAGTCTGGGCGACAGAGTGAGACTCCAACTCAAAAAAAAAAAAAAAAAAGAGAAGTGA
>NW_007090323.1:0-303 GCF_000164805.1 Carlito syrichta
TGAGCTGATATCTGAGATAACAGTAGTAAAGAATACTGTGAATGAAATAAATAAACTGATAAGCATGGAAAGCAGAATTACCCAAGCTAAAGAAATAATCTCAGAGCTTGAGGACCAAAATATAGAACTAACCCAAACTCTTAAAAACACAGAAAATAACCTCAAAAAGACAGAACAAAACCTTCAACAGATGAGCGATTACTTCAAGAGACCAAATCTAAGAGTAATTGGCATTTCTGAGGCAGAAAGAGAGACAGAGACCACACTGGAACAAACTTTCCATGATATCATTCAAGAAAACTT
>NW_007090324.1:0-311 GCF_000164805.1 Carlito syrichta
GATTCTTTCTTCTGCTTGGGTAATTCTGCTTTCCATGCTTATCAGTTTGTTATTCATTTCATTCACAGTATTCTTTATTACTGTTATCTCAGATATCAGCTCCTTCCTTATTTCTTCTTGTGTCTCCTCAATTCTTTTTAATCTTTCCATTAATGTCTTGATATCTATGCTTGTAGTTTGAGACCCTTCATTCTGGGGGCTCTTCATTGTTTGCTTTTCGAAGTCAGTTTTCTCAGTGTCTGCCCTCCCAAGGGTCTGGGAGAGACCCATACTCTTCTTTTTGTTTTTCTTCATTTGTGTAGATTTTTCTC
>NW_007090325.1:0-318 GCF_000164805.1 Carlito syrichta
GGTTTCTTTGGCTTTGTAGAAGCTTGTCAGTTTAATGAGGTCCCACTTGTCTATCTTATTCCTTATGGCCTGTGGGTTTCAAGTTTTGTTCAGGAATTGGATGCAGGTTCTGATTTCCATGAGGGTATGTCCTTCATTTTCTAAGGTTCTTATGGTTACATTTAGGTCTCTGATCCATTTGGAGTTAATTTTTGTGTATGGGGATAGATAGGAGTCCTGTTTCAATCTTCCATGTGTGGTCAGTCAGTTTTCCCAGCACCATTTACTGAATAGGTTCTCCTCTCCTCAGTGGTAGGTGGTGGGGGCTTTGTCGAAGAT
>NW_007090326.1:0-303 GCF_000164805.1 Carlito syrichta
TCTCTACCTCTCTAGCCACCTGGATAGCCAGCTGACTTAACTAGCTGACTTAATTAGCTAGCCATCTGGCCAGCCAACTAACTTAACTAGGTCATTACATACCTAGACAGCTGGCTAGCCAGCTGATTTAACTAGTTTTCTTAAATAGCGGACCTGCTTTCTAGCCAGTTGAATTAAGTAGCTTGCTACATAGCTATCCAGCTGGCTATCCAGCTGTATTAACTAGGTGACTTATCTAACTAGCCAGCTGTCTAGCCAGCTAACTTAAATAGCAGGATACCTAGGGAGCATGATGGCTAGTCA
>NW_007090327.1:0-353 GCF_000164805.1 Carlito syrichta
ATTGATACCTACAGAACACTCCATCCAAAGACCACAGAATACACATTCTACTCATCACTGAATGGAATGTATTCTAAGATCAACCACATAATTGGCCATAAATCAAGCATAAGCAAATTTAAAAGGATCAAAATTCTACCATGCACCTTCTCGGACCACAGTGAAATAAAAATAGACATTAACACCAACAAGTTCCCCCCAAAACCCACAAAGACATGGTCACTAAACAGAATGATGCTAAACAACTCCTGGGTCAATGATGAAATCAAAACAGAGATCCAAAGATACCTGGAAAAAAAATGAAAATGAAGAAACATCTTACCAAAATCTCTGGGATGCCTTAAAAGCTGTAG
>NW_007090328.1:0-370 GCF_000164805.1 Carlito syrichta
GGATCGCCGGAGCCCAGGAGGTCGAGGCTGTGGTGGCCGGGAGTGGCTACTGCACTCCAGTCCAGGCGACAGTGAGACTCCAACTCAAAAAAAAAAGAGAAACTTGAAAACCAATAACAGGCCAGGCTCGGTGGCTCAGCCTGTAATCCCAGCACTTTGGGAGGTCGAGGTGAGTGGATTGCCTGAGCCCGCGGGTACGAGACCTGCCTGGCCAACTTGGCGAGACCTCATCTCTACAATAAATCAAAAGTGAGCCAGGCGTGGTAGCGCGCGCCTGTAGTTCCAGCTTCTTGGAAGGCTGAGGCGGAAAGATCGCCAGAGCCCAGCAGGTCGAGGCTGCAGTGACCGAGAGCGGCCACTGCACTCCAGT
>NW_007090329.1:0-319 GCF_000164805.1 Carlito syrichta
CCAATCAGAATAGCAGCAGATTTATCTACAGAAACCCTACAGGCTAGGAGAGCTTGGAACCCTATCTTCAAATCCTAAAAGATAAACAATTTCAACCAAGAATAACTTACCCGGCCAAATTAAGCTTCATAAGTGAGGGAGAATTAAAATCTTTCCCAGATATCCAATCCCTAAGAATTTATGCTGCAACCAAACCACCTCTACATGAAACACTTAAGAAAGTACTAAGCACAGAAGAAAAGGAAAAAAGAGCAACGTTCTTCAAAAGAGTACAGGGAAAAGAATAAAATATACATGAACCAACCCCAAAACCAAAAGA
>NW_007090330.1:0-311 GCF_000164805.1 Carlito syrichta
TTATTATGGTCACAGTGTTCTGTTGTAGCTTGGTTATAGCACAACCAATAATATTTTAGCACTTTCTTTAGATTAGAAACTTTTGGTTGTTTTTACTATTATTGAACAGCCTTTGAGCAGTTTTCTCTTAGGATTTGAACACTGCTTTAGCTAAGATCAATGATAATATTTGGAATTTTCAATATCTAAATTTTTATACTACTGAAGAGCCCAAATACTTGCTTATTTGTAAATTTCCATGTTATTTTGGTTTATAAATATTGGGCCCCAGACTGTCTTTTTTCGGTGTGCCTGATTTTAAATGCCTTTTG
>NW_007090331.1:0-374 GCF_000164805.1 Carlito syrichta
TCTATCCCCATACACAAAAATTAGCTCTAAATGGATCAGAGACCTAAATGTAAAACCTCATACCATAAGAACCTTAGAAAATGAAGGACATACCCTCATGGAAATTGGAACCGGAATCCAGTTCCTGAACAAAACCCGAAACCCACAGGCCATAAGGGATAAGATAGACATGTGGGACCTCATTAAACTGACAAGTTTCTGCAAAGCCAAGAAACCATCAAGAGAGCAGGGAGACAGCCTGCAGACTGGGAAACAGTATTTGCCAACACCAGGTCTGACAAAGGCTTAACATCTTGGATCTACAAGGAACTCAGATGTGCTGAAAAGAAAAAAAAACAAACAACCCCATTATAAAATGGGCAAAAGATATGAAC
>NW_007090331.1:890-17429 GCF_000164805.1 Carlito syrichta
GACCTTGAACATCCAATGTAATACTATAAGAAAATGACTGACAGTGGTGGGAAACTTTGGGGGAGGGGAGGGAGGAAGGGAGATGGGATTAATGGTAGTAAATATCTGTCTGGGAATGAGGAAACACCTTGTATCAACAAGGGTGCCTGAACGAAGCATATTTGTATACCTAACCCTTAACTGTACCCCACAATATCATAATAAAAAATATTGATTAAAAAAAAATCCTATATGAAACTAACTTGTATGCTGAACCTAAAATAGTCATACTCATAGAAGCAGAGAGTGGAATGGTGATTGTTAGGAGCAGGAGGCAGGAGAGAAATGAGGAGGTTTTATTTAAAGAGTACAAAGTTTCTGTTATACAAGATGAAAAGTCCTAGGTATCTACACAACACAGTGCTTGTAGTTATCAATACTGTGTTACATATTTAAAAATTTGCTAAGGAGTTAGATATTATGATAAGTATTCTTATCACACAAATCATCATTATTATAATAAAGAGTCTGGGAGAAAACTTTTGGAGGAGATGGATAGGCTTATGGTATAGACTGTTGTGATGGTCTTATGGGTGTATACTTACTTCTGAACTCATCAAGTTGTGTGTATTAAACACATACAATTTTTTGGATGTCAATTATGCCTCAATAAAGTAGTTAAAAAATAAATAAAAATAAAACTATTATCTATTGAGAGGATCACACGGTTTTTGTTTTTATTTATGCTTTTGTGGCAAGTCACATTTATTAATTTTTATTTGTTGAATCCTCCTCACATCCCTAGAATAAAGTCCATTTGATCATGATGAATTATCTTTTTAATGTGCTGTTGCATTTGGTTTGCTAAGATTTTATTGAGTATTTTTGCCTGTGTTTTCTTCAGGAATATTGCCCTGTAGCTTCCTTTTTTGTTGTATCCTTGACTGATTTTGGTATTGGGGTGATACTGAATGTGTAGAATGAGTTAGGGAGGGATCCCTCCTCCTCGATTGTTTGGAATAGTTTCAGTACGATTGGTACCAGCTCTTTGTATGTTGGTGTAAATGTGAAGAAAAAGGAATATCTATACACTTTTCATGGGGATGTAAATAATTCAGCCACTCTAGAAAACAGTATAGCTATATCTCAAAGAACTAAAAGTAGAACTAACATTTGACCTAGCAACCCCACTAGTGGATATCTATCCAAAGGACTAGTAATCATTATATAAAAAGTCACCTGCATTTGCATGTTTATCACAGCACTATTCACAATAGCAAAGCCATGGAACCAACTGGTAGGTCTATCAGTGGTTGATTGGACAAAAAAAAGGTGGAATATATACACTATGGGATATTAAACAACCATGCATACAAAAGAAGGAAATTGTGTCCTTTGCAGCAACACGAATGGGGCTGGAGGACATTATCCTAAATTAACTAACTTTGAAGCAGAGAATCAAATATTGCATGTTTTCACTTATGAATGGGACCTAAACAATGGGTACACATGGATATAAAGATGGAAATGATAGACTGGGACTCCAAAAGGGATATGTATGGTAGGGGAGGATGAAGGCTGAAAAAGTACTTATGGGGCACAAGTTTCAATGTTTGGGTGATGAGTACACCAGAATCCCTATCCCCACCGTGATGCGATACATATGCTCACGTAACAAACAAGCACATGTACCACCTGAAACTTAAACAAAAATAAAAAGTAACAAATAAAGTATATAAAATAGACCTTTATACCTGGAAAGAATATAAACTATAACAGGCAATGCAAAGAAAAGAGAAAGAAAGAAAACACATGGGCATATGTGGCCAGTTCCCTTCCTCTATTCCCTGCTTTGTATAGTACAGAACCCATGAGTTCTCCTCTGCCCTTACACTGGTGAGCCATGAGTCTGTCTGAAAATGGGATTCAGCAATAATTATCTGCCCCCAAAGAAGCAGCATATTTTCTTATATGAGCTTTATCAGTTGCAGAAGTAATATTTTGACAAATATCTTCCTTACTCTTTTGCATTACATTTAACTGATTCAGATTGTATATCTTTTTTTTTTTTTTTGACAGATATAATTCTGGTGCCTTCACAGTAAAAGTAACATGAAAATGGAGTTACGTGCTTTGATCTTGAGTGAAATCATCTGGGTGTGAGCCCCTCTTCTAATACCTCTGACTCAGTACATTTTGGAAAATTGCTGAGTGTCTTTGAGCTTCAGACATAGACATGTTTAAAGACATGTTTATGGAGATGTTTAAAATGATAAACTGACCAGTCTTTTTAAACCATGGGGACTTCTAACAATTTTTTTCAGTGCTCCTTAAAATTCATTCCTTTATTCTTTAATTCACTCAGCATAGACGAGTAGTTAAGAGCATGAATTTTTGGGCCAGACAGTGGGAATTTGGTTTCTGGCTTTGCCACTTGCTTAGGACTAAGAATTTGATTCATTTTACAAGTTTTATGTGTTTTAGTTATTCTATTGGGAACCTTGAAATACTAATAATATCTACATCTGAGAAGTGTTCTTAAGATTAAATAGGCTAATACACACACACAAACACATACACACACAGAGAGATAGAGAGAGAGAGAGATAGGGCTCTCACTCTGTCACCCAGGTGAAGTACAGTGGTGTGATCACAGCTCACTTCAGCCTCAACCTCCTGACCTCAAGCTCTCTTACTGTCTTGGCCTCCTGAGTAGCTGGAATTACAGGCATGAACTACAGTGTCTGGCTCTAGGCATATATTTTTATAGTGTAAAGAAGATTGCTAACAAAATGAGAAAATACTATATAAATTTTCAGTTGCTCTCATTTCTTTCCTTGCACTTTAGATTTATTGCCTATCATTATAATTACTCATTTTATTTGTTTGTTTGAAGAACTTTGTTGATCAGTGGAGCATCTAAATAACTGATAAGCAAAGCTTTAGGAATGCGTGAAACACAACTCTAAGAGAAATATGATAGCTCTATTGAAGTGTTTAAATGAATTTCCTATATACATATGTCTAATTACTACATTTTATAGACACCTTGATCCCCCTGGCTTTTTTCCTCTTGCAAAAATTCTAATTCTTGGTAAGAAAATACAATTGTCTATTTTTCTTCATGTACCTAAGTAAGTGTACCATTGCTGGGAAAAAAAACCATGCTGTGTAGTCTAATATTCCATTAATAATTAAAATTCTAGAATCCTCAATAATTCTAAGAAAATTATATTATATTTCCTAAATATGTTTACCTTTCCAATTGTCAAAAAATTATGTCAGAGCTCCTTTTTTTATTTCAAATCTCCTACAGGCATATTTCTCTTCATTCTTACCTGATGATCCTACTTCTTTCTTATCTGTGCAGATAATTAAAGAGGACCTCCTTTATTTTGCCTTCAACATAATATTTTCTTTTCTGTTGCTATAGATGAAGACAGCCTGTTTCTATCAAAGGCCAATTGTTGCTTTTTACTATTCCTGGGTTCTGTCTCCTATCTCCATTTTACCCTTTTATCTTCCCTTTATCTCTTTCATTTTTTTAAAGCAGGATTTATTAAGGGGACAGAAAAGCTTCCACAGTAGGAGGACACCCAAAGGGGTTGCCCCTTTTTATCTCTTTCATCATATGTTTTCTCATTTTATTTTATTTATTTTTTTAAGTTAAATTTTCTTATTTTAAATATGTGGGGTACAATTCAGGATCAGGTATACAAATGTTCATTATTCAGGTACTCTTGTTGATAAGGTGTATCCCTCCTTCCCCAAGCAGATTCCCACTATTACCAGTCCCCTCTCCCCACCTCCTCACCCCACTTCCAGCCCTCTGCCTCCCTGCAGTTTCCCACTACTACCAATCCTTTTCTTATAGTATTATTACAGTTGTTCAAGGTCCACTTATGAGTGAGAACATGTGATACTCAGTTCTTTGTTTCTGCGAAAGATCAATCAGTATTATAGATTATAGACTCCAAGTCTATCCAGGTTGCTGTGAAGTTCATGATTTTGTTCACCTTTATGTCTGTGTAATAGTCCATCGTGTATATGTATCACATTTTTTTAAATCCAGTCCTCTTTTGATGGGCGGCAAGGTCAGTTCCATGTTCTTACTATTGTGAACAATGCTGCGATAAACATATATATTTTCATTTTTATTGAGTCATCTCCATGATTATGTAAACATGATTCAGTATATTATGTGTTTTAAAATATCCCTGTCTTGAACACACATCCCCTTTTCATTATTCTTCCATATCTTTACAATATTTCACAACGAAATTTCTGAAAAACCCTGTAGCTCTGGTAGCTTTTGCCATAAATGCAATTCAGAGTATCTCCACAACCTCTACTTCTCACAATGATCCCACTAACAATCCTTTTCTACACAACAGGTACCCCACGTGAAAATTTAATTTTATTTTATATTTTCTCTTAAAACATTTAGGTTGAAAGTTTTTAAAATGCAGTCACATATCAATATATAGAAATTTATATAAATAGTAAGATTTCATTTAAAATGTTGAATTTTTTAATACATACCCTGTTTAACATACACCTATCCCTTTTTTCTGTCTATTTTAACTAGTCAAATAAACTGCTCTTGCCAAGGTGGTTGTCAATGTCAAATATTTCTCAAATGAATGGCTCTTCCTTGTTATAAATGACTTTAATCCTTCATCAATTCTTGATACACGTGACAACACCATCCTCATTTAAGCACTTTTTTCTCTTGTATTTTGTGACACCTTTTTATCCTAGTTTTAGTCCTAATTTGCTTGCCCTTTCTTGGCTTCTTTTGATGCAATTTTACATGTTGTCTTCCCTGTTCTCTCACCTGGTATTTTCTCTTCTTTTTCTATTTACTCTCCTCAGATTATCTCAACAATTCCTGTGCTTCTAAATAGAATATATAAATTAGTTTTCCAGTGCTTCCTTTCCTTGTAACTCTGTCAAACTTCACACTTATATGTACTACTTTCTTCTTTTCTACTTAGATGTCTAATAATCATTTCACATCTACCATGAACAAAACAGAAAGCACAATATTTTTTCAAACATGCTGATTCTTAAACTTTCTTTTCTGACTGAATGGCTGCAACAGTCCCAGGTTTTTCAAAGAAAAAGTCTAGGAGTTAGATTTGATTTCAATCTTTTCAAATCCAATGTATTAACAAGTCTTGCCAAATTTATTTCAAAACATATCCCAATTCTATGTAATCCTCAATACCTCCACTAGTAACAAAAATTTTCTTGTCACTGTTGTGTTTCACATGACTACGAATAGTCTCCTAACATGTGTCTTGTGTTTTCTTGTGTCTCCTTAATTCTGTCCCCAAGCCATCACATAAAGTGATATTTTAAAAATACAAGTGCAAATTTAACATTCTCCTAACACCCTCCCATAAATCCCCATCTTACACTAACTCACAAAGTCCTCTGTCATCCGATCTCTGGCTACTTCATCTTATTTTATAACACGGTTCTCTTAATTTCCCCCATGATAACTAAATGATTCTCTCTGTTGTAGTCACTCATTCTTTAGAAACTTGGCATTATAACCCTGCTCAAAATCTTATTCCACATAGAAATTACCATGATTGAAAAGATTTGTGCATTATATTGTCTCTTAGAGCATTAGGTTTCAAGTTTTTATGCATACATGTATAAATATGCATAATTTTATATAAATAAATAAATAAGCCAGATACAGAGGCACACACCTGTAGACTCAGCTACTCAAGAGGCTAAGATGGGAGAATTGATTGATCCTAGGAGTCTGAGGGACAGCCTGGGCAATATAGCAAAACACTGTCTCAATAAATAAATGATTGGGGAAGAGGGAGTGAGGCAGAGATGGAGAGATAGATAGCATTCTATCATGTGTGGTGCTTTTTGTACAAGCTTTGTTTTCTTGCATTCCTTTCCTTCTCTATGTCTATCAGAGGACCTGGGCAATGTGGTTAATCGATTTTAAAATTGACTTCAATTCTTTGCTTCTTGGTATCCACAGTTCTTGCAATGCATTTTTGCAGCCTCACTTATCAGCACATGGAGTTTATTCTGCTTGCTTTGAATCTGGGCTGGCCTTGTGACTTACTTTAGCTAGCAGAATATAGCAGGATTATCACCATGTGCATTCTCAGCTTAGCTCTCAAGAGACATTGTGTGCTTCTCTTTGACCTCATGTGCTCATTTGGCTGCCATGTGAAGAGCCTGAGTAATCTTATTAGAGAATGAGAGACCATGTGGAAGAGAATCACCCTAATCAGTCATCCTAGATGATCCAGCTCCAGCAGACCCAGCGATGGGCTTAAGGAACATAATGAACTCAACTGAGATCAACTTAGCTTAGGACAGACCTAAAAAGCCAGCTGATCTATAGATTCATTCGCAATAATGAATGTTTATTTCTTTAAGCTATTAGGTTTTAACACAACATTTTGGGGAGAATAAGAAAAACTGGTTCAATCACACTATTCTAGGTATTTTACTAGGAGTGGATTTATCATAGGGAATTAGATATTTCTGGAACCACTAGAGAGACTCGGAGAATGAAATTACATAGAACCATTACTGGATTTTAGGAAACCAGCAAGTATAGGAATCACAAGAACCACTTGTCAATGTTTTTAGATCCTTGGTCGCCAACGTAAACGATTTTCAAGGGGCGTGGCAAAATTCACCATGTAGTCTGTCCACATTTCTTAAAGACTCTCTCAGAGGAGAATAATGACTTCTTCATTCTTTCTGTCTTCTAAACGGTGTGCAAATGCCTCTCATCTGCAGAGCCTAAATCAGAACACTACTAATAGAGGTACAGATGGTTGAGATTAACAATAGCTAATTTTTTGCTCAACCTTATCCCTTCAATCAATTTATGTAAATCATGTATTTATTCCTCTGTATTGTATACATGTTCATGTAATCCTAGGGACAAACATACGCATGTACATACAAACACATGCATATGCATGCACCTATACATATATAGGACAATGCCACTGCTTTATAAAATTGAAACTATAATACACATATTGCTTTGCATCTTGCATCTTATTAAAACATTTGTGAAATACCTTCTAGTAAGCTAGTATATCCCTAATTTACTCAATTTGCTGGAATATTATAATTCTTTGTGTAAATACCTTAGTCAAATTTTCAACTTTTGATAAACTTTTAATACTTTTCCATTTTTTTCATTATAAAGAGTCAACAATAGACTTATTTTTATGCATATCTTTGCACTAATTGTTATCTAATTGTAATAAGATATAGTTCAAGGAGTGAAATTGCTTGGTTTAATGATATATATATATATTTATTTTTAATAAATGTTGCCAGATTGCTTTCCCAAAAGATCATAATAATTTTCATCCATTGTTTGTGTGAGTACAGGCATTATAGGTATTCTCTGTATTCTTAAAAATAAACATTATCATTTACATATTATATAATGCACACATATACATACATAAAATGATAATGGATATTTTCAAACAATGGATGCAAATTATTTTGTTCCTTGGGGAAAGCAATCTTGCAACATTTGCTAAAGATAAATATACATATAACTTTCCACCAAAGAATTCCACTCTTTGGACTATACCTTAAAACAATTAGATAACATGATGATGATATGGAAAATACTCTCTCATTTACTCTGATCTACATTAACCCAACCACAAGGGAGTGTCATGTATCTGCTGGTCAAGTGGATTTGCTGTTGATGTTATATATTTATTGGTTTAATATTGTGTTTAAGAATGCAGGCCAGAGTTAAACTACCTGTATTTGAATCCTGAGTATTTTTTTTTTCTTTTGTGAACTATGTTTCTTAGATTCTTTAAGTTGATGAGTTCATAAAGCTATCCAGGGATGTGTCCCTGATTCTTATTACCATAGATGTCTAGGAAAAACTGGAGTTTAATTGAATTCTTCTACAAATTATCAAAGATTAAAATAGAAGTAGAGGGAAAATAAGACTAAGGGCTCTCTCTTGCTCCCTTTCCTGTGTATCCACTTCAGTTTTGAGGTCTTTATTCTTCTTTTTTTTTTTAATCAATATTTTTTCTTATGATTTTGTGGGGTACAGTTAAGGGTTAGGTGTACAATTACATTTCATTCAGGTACCCTGTTGATAAGAGGTGTTTCCCCATCCCCAGACAGATATTTGCGACTATTAATCCCATCCCCCTCCCCCCCCATAGTTTCCCAGTACCGTCAGTCATTTTCTTATAGTATTACATTGGATGTTCAAGGTCCATTATATGAGTGAGAACATGTGATACTCGGATCTTTGTTTCTGTGAGAGGTCACTCAGTATTATAGACTCTAGTTCCATCCAGGTTGCTGCGAAATTCATGATTTTGTTCTTTTTTTTGGCTGTGTAGTATTCCATCGTGTATATGTACCACATTTTTTTAATCCAGTTGAGGTCTCTATTCTAACTCATTTGTTGTTTTGACATAATAAAAGAAAGATACTCGCAGCCATTAAAAGAGTCAGAGTCTACCATGCACTTATACCATGAGATAAATTCTAAAGGAAAGACTCTGACCAAACAACAAATGAGGTCTTTATTCTAACTCATTTTTTGTTTGATCAGAGTCTTTCCTTTAGAATTTATCCCATGGTATAAGTGCATGGTAGGCTCTGACTCTTTTAATGGCTACAAATATCTTTTTTACTATTTCAAAAGTGATGGGTATATGGTTAGTGAGTCCCAATACTTTTCTCATAAATGTACATAGATATTATTCTACCATCTTCTATTTTTCCCTATTTTAAAATTTTTTAGTTTAAATATGTGGGGTACAATTCAGGGTTAGGTATACAAATGTTCATTATGTAGGTACCCTTGTTGATGAGGTGTGTCCCCCCCCCGGTAGTTTCCTACTACTGCCAATCCCACACTCACCCTCCCCTGGAAATTTCCCAATACTGCCAATCCCTTTCTTATAGTATTATGATAGTTGTCCAAGGTCCACTTACGAGTGAGAATATGTGACACTTGGTTCTTTGTTTCCAGGATAGATCACTCAGTATTATAGCCTCTAAGTCCATCCAACTTGCTGCAAAGCTCTCACTCTGTCCCCCAGGCTGGAGTGCAGTGGCACGCTCACGGTTACCATAGCCTCGACCTGCTGGGCTCAGGCTATCCTTCCATCTCAGACTCCAATTAGCTGGAACCACAGGTAAGTGCCACCAATCTGACTAATTTTTTCTTGATTTATTGTAGAGATAAGGACTTGCCATGTTGCCCTGGCCAGTCTCAAACCCATGGGCCCAGGCAATCCTTTCACCTGGGCTTCCCAAAGTGCTGGAATTATAGGCGTTAGCCACCATGCCTGATCTATGATTGATTTTTGAGATGTGATGTTGGATCCGGTTTGCCAGAATCTTGTTGAAGATTTTAGCATCTATGTTCATCAAGGATATTGGCCTATGGTTCTCTTTCTTTGTTGGATTTTTACACAGTTTGGGTATCAATGTGATGTTAGTTTCATAAAATGATTTGGGGAGGGTTTCATCTTTCTCAATTGCCTGGAATACTTGCAATAGGATTGGTATCAGTCCCTCCTTGTATGTTTTGTAGAATTCAGCTGGACAACCATCTGGTCCAAGACGTTTATTTTGTAGGTAGTTTTCTTATGACATAGTCAATTTCCTGGATTGTTATTGGTCTATTTAGGATCTCGAATTCTTCTTGTTTCAACCTGGGGAGGTTGTATGATGTCAGAAAGTCCTCCATTTCCTTCAGGTTTTCAAGATTGTTTCCATACAAGTGTACATAGTAATCTCTGATAATCTTTTGTATTTATTCAGGATCACTTGTTACTTGATCTTTTGAAGTTCTGATTGTGTTTATGTGGGTTTTTTCCTCTCTTTTTCTTGGTCAGCCTAGCTAGAGGTCCATCAATCTTGTTTATCTTTTCAAAGAACCAGCTTTAGCTAGAGCAATCAGACAAGAGAAAAAGAGAAAGTTAGGCCATCTTTGCACATGACATGGTTCTATACCTTGAAAACCCAAGAAAATCTGTCAAAAACCTCCATGCAATGATAAAGGACTTTGGCAAAGTCTTAAGGTATAAAATAAATGTGCAAAAGTCAGTTGCATTCCTATACACCAACAATAAATAAACACAAACCCAAATAAAAATCACAAAGTCCACACAAAAACAGAATACTTTGGCATCTTCCTAATCAGAGAAGTCAAGACCTTTACGACGAAAACTAAAAAACACTGCTCAAAGAAATCAAAGATGACACAAACAAATGGAAAAATATTCCATGCTCATGGATTGGAAGTATCAACATTGTTAAGATGTTCATCTTACCCCAGGCAATCTACAGATTTAACACAATACCCATTAAATTACCGGCAGCATTCTTCTCTGACCTGAAAACAACAATACAGGAATTTATATGGAAATATAAAGGACCACAAATAGCCAAAACAATCCTCAGCAAAAAAAAAAAAAAAAGCAGAAAATATCACACTCCCAGACTTTAAACTTTATTGAGAGCTATAATAATTAAAACAGTCTGGTATTGGTATAAGAACAGACATTTAGACCAATGGAACAGGATAGAGGTCCCAGAGGTGAAACCTCAATTCCTTGTCTTCAGCAAAACCTCCACCACAAACTAGTGGAGAGAGGAGAACCTATTCAGTAAATGGTGCTGGGAAAACTAGCTGACCACTTGCAGAAGACTAAAACAAGACCCATACCTATCACCATACCTAAAAGTCAACTTTAAATGGATCGAAGACCTAAACCTAAAACCTCAAACTATAAGAATCTTAAAAAATGCAGAGGAAACCTTTTAGAAATTGAAACTGGTAACCAATTCCTGATCAAAACCCCAAGTGCCCATGCCATAAGAGATAAGATAGACAAGCTGGACCTCATCAAACTGACAAACTTCTACAAAGCTAAATAAACCACTAAGAGAGCAAGGAGACAGCCCACAGACTGGGAAGAAATATTTGCTAACTCTATATCTAACAAAGGCCTAATATCTAGGCTCTACAAGGAATTTAAACATACCAAAAAGAAAAAAACAAGCAGCCTCATTACAAAGTGGGCAAAAGATATGAATAGACACTTCTCAAAAGAAGACATATGAGCCACCAACAGATACATGAAAAACTGCTCAACCTCACCAGTCATCAAGGAAATGTAAATTAAAACCACACTGAGATACCACCTAATTCCAGTCAGGATGGCCATCATCAATAACTCAAAAAACAACAGAAGCTGGAAAGGATGCTGTGAAAAAGGGAACATTTCTCCACTATTGGTAGAAGTGAAAACTAGTACAGCTTCTGAGGAAAACAGTTTGTCAGTTCCTTAAAAGATCTAAAAATTGACCAACCATGTGACCCTGCAATCCTCCTTTTGTAGATGTACCCGGAGGAACTCAAATCAGTCTATGAAAAAGATACCTGCACATGCATGTCTATTGCAGCATTATTCACAATAGCAAATACATAGAACCAACCATGCTGCTCATAGAAAGAGGACTGTATTAAAAAAATGTAGTACATCTATACAATGGGATATTACGCAGCCATAAAGAAGAACAAAATTATGAAATTTGCAGCAACTTGGTGGACTTAGATTCTATAATACTGAGTGATCTATCACAGAAACCAACAACTGAGTATCACATGTTCTCACTCATAAGCGGACCTTGAACAATTTATAGTAATACTGTAAGAAAATTATTGGCAGTAGTGAGAAACTGCTGACAGGATAGGAGTTGTAGTACTGGGAAACTGACAGGGGAGGGATACCTGCATAATAAAACATTTATATATACCTAACCCTGAATGGTACCCCACATCTTGAAAAGAAAAGAAAACAAAGTATTCAACTGCTTAAAAAAAAACTTCATTTAGGTGTAATTGACATAGAATAAGCTGCACATACTTAAAGTATGCAGTTTGATACATTTGATATGTACATAGCCCTGGGAAACTACCACCACAAACAGGGTAGTGACCATATCCATGCCCCATGAGTCACCGCACGCCCCTTTCTACTCTCTTTCTTCCACTCCTCTCCACTCCTCCCACCCCATTCTCTTGTCAGCCCCCAAGCAAGTACTATTCTGTTTTCTTTAACAACATACTAGTTTTCATTTTCTGCAATTTTATATAAATGGAGTCATAGAGTATGCATGCTTTTTGTCTGACGTACTTCAAAACGTTTTGAAGTTAGTCTGTGCTTTTGTGTGTATCGATTTCTCTATGTTGCTGTGTAGTATTTTATTGCATTAATATGCTATTGCTTTTTATCCATTGCCCTGCTGATGAACACATGGGTGTTTCCAGTTAGTGGCTATTACAAAAAAAAATAGTTATAGAAAATTTGGGGGAGGAGTAAATATCTAGGAGTAGAATGGCAAAATCATATGATATATATGGATGTTTAACTTTTTAAGAAATGGTCAAATGGTTTTCCAAAGTGATTATGCCCTTTCACGTTTCAGTATCACCAGCAGTGTATGAGAGTTCCAGTTTCTCAATATGCTTTTCAACTTTTGGTATGGTTAGTCTTTTTAATTTTAGCCATTCCAATAAGTATAAACTAATAATCTCATTGTGGTTTTAATTTACATTTTTGCAATACATTGTAAAACATAAGTTTTTTATTATGATAAAATCCAATTTATTATTTTTTATTAATTATGCTTTTGGTATCATATCTAAGAAACCTTAACTGATTCCATAATCACAATAGTTTTATCCTATTGTATTCTACAACTTTTTTAGTTTCAAGCTTTAGATTTAAGTGGAAAATTTATTCTGTGGCTATTTTTCTTATAATGGTGTGAATATGAATTGTATTTCATTTTTTGCACATGGATAACCAATTGTTCTAGCACCATTTGTTGAAAAGATAATCTTTTCTCCACAAAGATGCCTTTGTATCTATGTCAAGAATCAATTTTCAGTTTATACATGGATCTATTTCTATTTTTAAACTCCATTACATTACATATATTCAATCTTTATGTCAATACCACACTGATCTGACTACTATAGTTTTATACATCTTGAAATCAGGTTGTGTTGGTTGTTCAACTTGCTTTTCGTGACTACCCTTTTTAAAATTAAAATACACAACACTTTCATTTATGCTCTTTTTTTTTGCTTTTTATACATTGTATCTATTACCTTTTAGCATATTCTATGATTCATGTATTTAATATTTATATTTACTTAAATAAATAAATAATTGTATTCCAAGTGCTTGGAAAAGCACTTAGCACACAATAAGTTATAAATATCTAATTGATAGATGAGCAAATATAAAACAATTTAAATACTGAAAAAGATCATAGAGAGCCTTGCATGTAATTATAAACATGTAGAAACAAAGAATCAGAGATGTGAAGCCATTGTTCACCCAGCTGTGTAATCAGGAAGTTCCTATCTGATCCCTGAGCTTCATTTTCTCACCCTTACTGCCTCTTATCCAAGCAATATTGAACTGCTCACAGCTATGCCAATGTGTCATCTATTCTATGCCTTTGTGGTTTTTCACAGCCTTGTACTTTCATCCAAGACGTCTTTCTTTTTGTCCACAATCTCTGTTAATTCAAGTATCGCCTCTACTGAGAAGATTTCCCACACCCCCAAGACTGGTTCAGATTCTCCACATCTCAGCCTCTGTGCTCCCATTATACAGTATGACTTTCAGATTGGCTTATACTGACCATGCTCTCTGTGGAGGCAAGGGTGTATACATTTCTTTGTCCACAGTTTCTGACCCAATCCTAGGCATGTAGTGCATTTAATTGAATGAATATCTTTCTACAATTTTGTCTTCTGGCTTCAAAGATTATTAAAGTTTTTCCTCATTTCATGACATATTTATATGCTAATCTATTTTCTGTTTATTGGTATGTGTACCTGTGTGTATTTGCCATTGCCACTACATTATCTCAAGTTTGTTTTTACCATTAGGTACAAATGATAAATAAGAAACTGATCTCTCAAAGTTTTTAAGGCTTATTCTCTTTAGATAACAAGTAGCCAATGCAACTAAACGATGCCAAGCATGTTCACATAATTCAGAACTCAGGCAGCTAATCACAAATGTCACACATATACACAGATACATATACATACACATACACATATATATGCATGTATATATAATTTTTTTATATATACACACATATATAAAAATGGGGTACGATTCAGGATTAGTTATACAAATGATCGTACAGGTAAAGTTTGGGCCTCCCTTTGGTCCCCATTTTGCCTGGTTTGAGATCAGGGACCCTTTCTGATGTTATGTGTCCCCTCCTCCCCTGGCAGTTTCCCACTACTGCCAATCCCTTTCTTATAGTATTATGATAAACATTCAGGGTCTGCTTATGAGTGAGTACATGTGATACAGTCATTTGTTTCTGTGATAGATCACTGAGTGTTTAGGACTCTAAGTATACCCAAGAGGCTACGAGGCACATAATTTTGTCCTTCTTTATGGATGCTTAGACATATAGTTTAATCATATGAATTTAGACACAAAATAGCCAAATTCAATGTACATTTTTCATGATTGTACCGTACAGGATTACAAAGGATCCCCGAAAATGAGTTTCTTTTTTAGTGTTGAAACAGACTTCTAAAATAAATGAAAAAAAAATGAAAGTGCTTCTGATTCTACTGGTGCATAAGCTCTGGCAAAATCATTTATCAGTTTATACTTGCATCCCTAGGTAGACAGTTCATCAGTCCACCAGAATAAATAATATAAAGAGTCCTTGATAACTTTGCAGCAACTTAGATAGACTTAGAGTCTATCATACTCAGTGATCTATCACAGAAACAAATATCTGAGTACCATATGTTCTCACTCATAAGTGGACCCTACACATTTATCATAATACTATAAGAAAGAGATTAGTAGTAGTGGGACACTGCCAGGGGAGGGATAGGGGGCACTTAACATCAATAAGGGACCTGATCTCAAACCAGGCAAAGTGGGGACCAAAGGGAGGTCCAAATTTTACCTGTACAATGACCACTTATTTACCTAATCCTGAATTGTACCCCACATCTTTAAAATTTGGGGGAAAAAACCCTAATATATTCAATTGTAGTATTAAAAAGCCTTCTTGATAAATCCATTAAGATAGCCATAAAATACCTTGCACTGTGTCTGGTCAATCGGACTTTACATATTGGGATCCTCGGTTCCGAAGTAATTTATAATTAGTTGGTTCACTGAGGGATTGTCAAATTTAGCTGTGAGGTAGAAAAGACGTGGACTAATCATAAGGAAGAGTTAAATCTCAGCATCATCTGTCTGTCACAACACAACTAAATTACAGGCACACCTTGAAGATACTGTGGGTTTAGTTCCAGACCAGTGCAATCAGGTGGCTGTCCCAATAAAGTGAGTTATACACTTTTTTTGGTTTTCCAGAGCATGTTAAAGTTATGTTTATACCACACTGTTGCCTATTAAGTATTTAATAGCATTATGTATACAAATTTACATACTTTAATTAAAAAATACTTTACTGTAAAAAATGCTAGCAATCATCTAAGTCTTCAAGGAGTCATCTTTTTGCTGGTGGAGGGTCTTGTCTTGATATTTATGGCTGCTGACAAATTAAAATGGTGGCTAGTGAAGGTTGGGGTGGTTGTGGCGATGTCTTAATATAAGACAACAATAAAGTTTGCCACATCACCTTTACATGAAAAATTTCTGTGTAACCTGTGGTGCTATTTTAGAACACTTTATCCACAGTAGAACTTCTTCCTAAATTAAAATCAGATCTCTCAAACCCTGCCACTCCTTTGCTTCTTTTGCTGTTTGTTGTTGTTGTTGTTTTTCTCTTTTAATTTTTATTTTGAAATTGTGGGGTACAATTCAGGGGTAGGTATGCAAATGTTCATTGTGCAGGTACCCTTACTGATGAGGTGTGCACCCTCCCTTCCCCAGGTGGATATCGTCAATCCCAGCTACCCACCACCCACCTTCCTCCCCCCAGTTTTTTCAATCCCGTTCCTACAGTTATACGGTAGTTGTTCAAGGTTCACTTATGACTGAGAATATGTGATACTCAGCTCTTTGTTTCTGTGAGAGATCACTCAGTATTATAAGCTCTAATTCCATCCACATTTCTGTGAAGTTCATGATTTTGTTCTTCTTTATGACGGCATAATATTCCATTGTATATATGTACTACATTTTTTTTTTCATTAATCAGTATTTTTTATTATGGTTTTGTGGGGTACAGTTAAGGGTTAGGTGTACAATGATGTTTCATTCAGGCGCCCTGTAGATAAGAAGTGTTTTCCCATCCCCCGACAGATATTTGCTACTGTTAATCCCATCCCCCTCCCCCCCATAGTTTCCCAGTACCATCAGTCATTTTCTCATAGTATTGCATTGGATGTTCAAGGTCCATTATATGAGTGAGACATGTGATATTCGGATTTTTGTTTTTGGGGAGAGGTCACTCAGTATTATAGACTCTAGTTCATCCAGGTTGCTGCGAAATTCATGATTTTGTCTTTTTATGGCT
>NW_007090331.1:18262-19440 GCF_000164805.1 Carlito syrichta
TCTGGAATCTCAAATTCTGTTTCATTGATCTATATGCCTCTTTCCTGTTTCCAATACCAAGCTGTTTTTGATGATTGTTAGCTTTATAGTAAAGTTTGAAAATCTGGTTATTGTGATGCCCACCTGCTTTGTTTTTTTTTGCTGAGGATTGTTTCTGAGCTATTCTTGGATGTTTGTGTTTCCATATGAATTCCTGTGTTGTTTTTTCTAGGTCTGAGAAGAATGTTGTTGGTAATTTAATGGGTATTGCATTGAATTTGTAGATTGCCTTAGGTAAGATGGACATCTTCACAATGTTGATTCTTCCGATCCATGAGCATGGGATATTTTTCCACTTGTTCATGTCGGCTTTGATTTCTTTGAGCAGTGTTTTGTAATTTTCATTGTAAAGGTCTTTCATGTCTCTGGTTACGAAGATGCCAAGGTATTTCATTTTTTTTGTGGCTATTGTGAATGGAACTGTGTTTTTTATTTGGGTTTCTGTTTGTTTATTATTGGTGTAGAGAAATGCGATTGTCTTTTGTACATTTATTTTGTATCCTGAGATTTTGCCAAAGGCTTTTATCAATGTAAGGAGGCCTTTGACAGATTCTCTTGGGTTTTCAAGGTACACCATCATATCATCTGCATAGAGAGATAACTTGACTTCCTCTTTTCCTATTTGAATACCTGATTGCCTCCTCTTCTCTGATTGCTTTAGCCAGGACTTCCAATACTATGTTGAACAGGAGGGGAGAGAGTGGGCATCCTTGTCTAGTTCCAGTTTTCAGGGGAATTGGTTCCAATTTTTGTCCATTTAGGAGTATGCTGGCTGTGGGTTTCTCGTAGATGGCTTTTACTATTTTGAGGTATGTTCCCCGTATGCCTAGATGTTCAAGGGTTTTTATCAAGAAGGGGTGCTGGATTTTATCAAAAGCTTTTTCTGCATCTAGTGATATGATCATGTGGTTTTTGTTTTGACATCTGTTGATGTATTTAATTACATTTATGGTTTTACGAATGTTGAACCAGCCTTGCATGCCAGGAATGAAGCCTACGTGGTCATGGTGGATGATTTTTGAGATGTAATGCTGAATCCGGTTTGCTAGGATCTTTTTGAGAATTTTAGCATCTATGTTCATCAAAGATATTGGTCTGTAGTTCTCTTTCTTTGTTGGATCTTTACCTGGCTTGGGTAT
>NW_007090332.1:0-414 GCF_000164805.1 Carlito syrichta
CCACTCACCTCAGCCTCCCAAAGGCGCGGGATTACAGGCTGAACCACCGAGCCCAGCTGAAACTTTTACTTTTTTATCTCCTTCCAAAGCAAAGGTAATGTGATTTCCTAACTCAACATTCCATCATATATAAATATACACTCTGCTGGCTGTGGTGGCTCACACCTATAATCCCAGCACTTTGGGAGGCTGAGGTAAGAGGATTGCCTGAACCCACGGGTTCAAGACCAGCCTGGGCAAGTTGGATCTAAAAAATTAGCTGGACGTGGTGGCATGCGCCTATAGTTCCAGCTACTTAGACGGCTGAGGCAGAAGGATCGTCTGAGCCCAGCAGGTTGAGGCTGCAGTGGTCGGGAGTGTGCCACTGCACTCCAGCCTGGGCGACAGAGTGAGACTCCAACTAAAAAAAAAAAA
>NW_007090333.1:0-492 GCF_000164805.1 Carlito syrichta
GAGGGAGGAGGGAACCTGGGCGCCCGGACGCCGGTCCCGGGGCCACTGGCGGAAGGTGGGGGACAGCCTCCTGCCCCGAGGCGCCTTCTACCGAGCGAGAGGACTTGGCGGTGGGGTGGGATAGGGACCGGGAGAGAGGGGCGGCCGCCCTTGGCCTCAACAGCCGTCGGTCGGGCCCCAACACCCGCGTCCCCCCTTTTCCTGCCTCCCACGGCGTCATCCTGGGCGGAGGCCTGGCCCCCAGCTTTCCTTGCAAGAGCGACGCCCCAGCCTCGGCCGTCCCCGTGGGTAGTGTGAGCCCAGGACGGGGTGGGGGCCACGGTCCAGGATGTCCCCATGGGAGCTAGGCACCTGGGACGGGGGGAGGGGGTGGAATGGCGGGGTTCCTGCGCACCCTCTTGCCCCGGCGTCCCCTGGACGCCTGGTCCTGGAACTCTTGACGCCTCCCCGGACTCTGTTGGAAGCCTCCTGCGACCCCTGGTAGGTCACCAT
>NW_007090334.1:0-319 GCF_000164805.1 Carlito syrichta
CTCACCTCAGCCTCCCAAAGGCGCAGGATTACAGGCTGAGCCACCGAGCCCGGCCATGCTGAAATTTTTGAGCACTGCTTGAAAAACATGCTTTCTGCATATTTTCAGAAGCAGACTTAAGGCAGTTGCTTTCACTCATATTTTTGTTTCTAATGTTCTTGCGTGTAATTTCATAATCTAATAGTTATGACATTATACTGTTGGTTTTTTTTTTTTGAGTTGGAGTCTCGCTCCCAGCCACCGCAGCCTCGACCTGCTAGGCTCCGGCGATCCTTCCGCCTCAGCCTTCCAAGTAGCTGGAACTACAGATGCATGCTAC
>NW_007090335.1:0-400 GCF_000164805.1 Carlito syrichta
AAAACAAAAAAACAAAAAAACAAACCTGTATTCTGGGTCAAACCACACACACACACACATGCATACACACACACACACACACACTTTTAATTCACATGATCCAATAAGTTCCATTATTTGCCCAAATAGCATGAATAAGTTATCTATCATGCAACCAAAGGTTTATAACTATATGATGTCTGAATTAAAGGTGGCTTTCATTCTTATCCCCCTTCCAAGGAGAGGTAATGTTTCTATAATAAAAAAAAAAACTAAAAGAAAAATTATTTTGTCAAGTTACCATGACTCCGAAACCAAAAATCTCATACAAGTATACAATTATATTGAATATTGGTGTTTTTATTTTATTTTATTTTTTGAGTTGGAGTCTCACTCTGTCACCCAGACTGGAGTGCAGTGG
>NW_007090336.1:0-331 GCF_000164805.1 Carlito syrichta
CCTCAGCCTCCCAAAGGCATGGGATTACAGGCTGAGCCACCGGGCCCGGCTCTTTCTTTTTTTTTAAGAGTGGGAGTCTCACTCCTTTGCCCAGGCTGGAGTGCAGTGGCACTCTCCCTGCCACCACAACCTCAACCTGCTGGGATCCGGCGATCCTTCTGCCTCAGCCTTCCGAGTAGCCGGAACTACAGACATGTACTACCACACCCGGCTATTTTTTTTTACCTTATTGTAGAGACGAAGTCTTGCCAAGTTGCCCGGGCTGGTCTCAAACCCGCGGGCTCAGGCAATCCACTCGCCTCGGCCTCCCATAGTGCTGGGATTACAGGCT
>NW_007090337.1:0-334 GCF_000164805.1 Carlito syrichta
TAACTAGCTACTTAGCTAACGATTTAAGTCAGCTGGTTATGTCAAATAGCTAGCTCGATAGCTAATGAGTTAAGTAAGTTAATTAAGTCACCTAGCTAGCACGTTAGATAACGAGTAAGCTAACTAACTAGCTAGTGAAGACAGCTAGCTAGCTAGGTAACTATTTGAGTGAGTTTGCTAACTGGCAGCTAGCTAGTTAGCTAACTATTTAAGTCACCTGGTAAGCTATGTAGTTATCTAGTTAGCTAACTATTTACATCAGCTGGCTAGCTAGATAGTTAGCTAGTTAAGTCAGCTATTTAAGTCATATGGCTAGGCAGCTAGCTTGCTAGGG
>NW_007090338.1:0-321 GCF_000164805.1 Carlito syrichta
TGAAAATGAAGAAACATCTTACCAAAATATCTGGGATGCCATGAAAGCTGTAGTAAGAGGAGAATTCATATCTCTACAAACACACATGAAGAAAATGGAAGGATCACAAATTAACAGCATAACAAGCCACCTAAGGAAGCTGGAAAAGCAAGACCATGAAAACCCTCATTCAGCAGAAGAATCCAGATCACCAAAATAAAAGCTGAAATCTGAGACATAAAAGACAAAAGGATAATACAAAAAAATTAATGAAACAAAAAGCTGGTTCTTCAAAAGAATAAACAAGATCAATGGTCCCCTAGCTAGACTGACCAAGAAAAA
>NW_007090339.1:0-383 GCF_000164805.1 Carlito syrichta
GAGAGGATGCGGCGAAAAGGGAACACTTCTACACTGTTGGTGGGAGTGTAAACTAGTACAACCTCTGTGGGAAACAGTGTGGCAATTCCTCAAAGATCTAAAAATCGACCTTCCATACAACCCCCCAATTCCTCTACTGGGAATATACCTGGAAGAACTCAAATCACTCTATAAAAAAGGATACCTGCATATGTATGTTTATTGCATCATTGTTCACATTAGCAAGAACATGGAACCAACCGTGCTGTCCATCAAAAGAGGACTGGATTAGCCGGGCTCGGTGGCTCAGGCTGTAATCCCGCGCCTTTGGGAGGCTGAGGTGAGTGGATTGCCTGAGCCCGCGGGTTCGAGACCCGCCTGGGCAGCGAGACCTCATCTTTACA
>NW_007090340.1:0-305 GCF_000164805.1 Carlito syrichta
AAAAAAAAAAAAAAAAAAAGCTGGGCTCGGTGACTCAGCCTGTAATCACGCGCCTTTGGGAGGCTGAAGTGAGTGGATTGCCTGAGCCCGTGGGTTCAAGACCTGCCTGGGAGTGAGACCTCATCTCTACAATAAATAAAAAAAAATCCGCCTGGCTGATGCCAGGTAGCGCATGCCTGTAATTCCAGTTACTTGGAAGGCTGAGGTGAAAGGATCGCCGGAGCCCAGCAGGTCAAGGCTGCAGCTGCGGTGGCCGGGAGCGGCCACTGCACTCCAGTCTGGGCGACAGAGTGAGACTCCAACTC
>NW_007090341.1:0-314 GCF_000164805.1 Carlito syrichta
ATCTTTTGTATTTTTGATTGTGTTTATTTGGGATTTTTCTCTCTTTTTCTTGGTCAATCTGGCTAGGGGCCCATCAATCTTGTTAATTCTTTCAAAGAACCAGATTTTCATTTTGTTGATATTTTCTATTATATTTTTGTCTTCTATGTCCTGTATTTGTGCTCTTATTTTTGTGATTTGGATTCTTCTGCTAAAGTTGGGATTTTGTGGTCTTCTCTTTCCGGCTCCCTTAGGTGGTTTGTTAGGCTCTCCATTTGTGATCTTTCCATTTTCTTGATGTGTGCTCATAGAGATATAAATTCCCCTCTTAAAAC
>NW_007090342.1:0-420 GCF_000164805.1 Carlito syrichta
AACCTTGGTGCCTTTATGTTGGGTGCATATATATTTAGGATGGATATTTCTTGTTGATAGATTGAACCTTTTATCATTATATAGTGACCATCTTCATCTTTTAAAATTTTTGATAGTTTAAAGGGTATTTTGTCTGAGATTAAGATTGCAACTTCAGCATTCTTTTGTGTTCCATTCGCCTGAAATTTGGCTTCCTATCCTCTTACTTTGAGTCTGTGAGTGTGCTTTCTGGTGAGGTGAGTCTCTTGGAGACAATGTGTTGTTGCCTCATGATGTTTTATCCATTTTGCCATTCTATGTCTTTTCAGTAGTGCATTTAGTCCATTCACATTTAGGCTAATTTTTGAAATGTGAGCATTTATTCCTGTCATGAGGTTCTTATAGCGGTGTTGTTGTTCCTGTTTTTTTGTTGTGTTTCTT
>NW_007090343.1:0-338 GCF_000164805.1 Carlito syrichta
CAGCTGAATTAACTAGTCAGCCAGCTAATAAGTCTATGCGTCCTCTGCCTTAACTAGTCGGCCAGCGAGTGAGCCGACCGGTGAACTGACTTAACTAGTTGGCTGGTGATCAAACGACTAGTTAACTGAACTTTTGACCTTCGAGCGAGCTAACAAGTTAGTTGACCTGATGGCTGGTGAGCGAGCCAACTAGTTTACTGACTGGTTTGCATGTGAGGGAGCATACTAGTTAGCTGTCCTGATGGAAAGCGAGGGAGCTCACTAGATAGCTGACCAATTAGCTGAGTTGCTAGCTGACTAGTTAGCTAAGTAACTAAATGATTTGCTAGCTGACTTAA
>NW_007090344.1:0-338 GCF_000164805.1 Carlito syrichta
ATCAAGAGTATGCTTTTATTTCCAATTTTGAAATGTGTCCATGCTTAGTTTTGACCTGGATAGATGATTCAATTATAATTACAATACCAATGTTTTTATATTTAATTACCAGTGGTGATTAATATTGGTGTCTAGGGTTACTCATTCTAACTCCATTACGTATTCAAATAAACACATTATGATGTGACATAGAAAAGCATATGTAACGGGTATAGAAGAAAATAATTCAAACTGAATCAGCCTTATGACCCAAATACCTGCATACTTGTTCACTGTATAACCCCTCAATAGCATCTATGTGATGCAGCAGGTGAAGCAAAATGTAGTCATCCCAAAAT
>NW_007090345.1:0-312 GCF_000164805.1 Carlito syrichta
GCCAGTTGACAGCATGATGCTAAACAACTCCTGGGTCAATGATGAAATCAAAACAGAGATTAAAAGATACCTGGAAACAAAGGAAAATCAAGAGACATCTTACCAAAATCTCTGGGATGCCATGAAATCTGTAGTAAGAGGAGAATTCATATCCCTACAAATGCACATGAAGAAAATGGAAGGATCACAAATCAACAGCCTAACAAGTCATCTTAGAAAGCTGGAAAAGCAAGACCACCAAAACCCTAACTGCAACAGAAGAATCCAGATCACCAAAATAAAAGCCCAAATCCGGGACATAGAAGACAAAAA
>NW_007090346.1:0-3578 GCF_000164805.1 Carlito syrichta
TGAGACTCCAACTCAAAAGAAAATAATAGCTGGAGACCAGCTTCAGCTGGGTTCAGGGTACCCCAAAGGTGGAGGAAGCATCATTGATTGGGGGGAAGAAGAGAGAAAGAAAGAGACTGGACTCCAGTCTAGTGCAGAAGCGAATGAGTCTTATTGGGAATTACAACGGGTCTTTTATACACAAAGTCAGATGTGGGAGGGGTGTTCCCCCACCCACTAGAAACCTTATTCCATGAAAACTTAATCATTGATTGCCTTTAAACCCTTTTCAAATGGTAATCTTAAAATCCCATAGCAAAGTATAACCTAATCTGTGACTGACATATTCTATAAACTTTTTTCATCCTAAACTGATTGATTTATGCCAAGTTAAACAATTCTATAGGAGCTCAAGTATTTACTTTACAAACGAAAGTGGCCCATCCCAGAATGTTTGGAATGTGGCCCAGTTCAAAGTTCACAGTGGGCTACCTGCAAGTAACCAGCCTCATTCTTTCAAAAAAATGGCTGTCTTGTAAAACTATATTCTACAACTTATACCTTCAATAAATCCTAAGATCATGACCCAGAAGCCTGTGACCAATACTAAGTCTCTTAAATGTGACACGAGTTTGAATTATAAGTTGTGTGAAAGCCAAAAATGCAGTTTGTGGAAGAATGGGAGCAATGAGTTTCTAAAGTTAGCTTGTGTTCATCCCAGTCTCAGAGTTTTAATGTTTTGAGCTCACATGAGCTTAATCTGGCTAGTGCTGAGTAGAAAGGGGGAGGAAATGGGGTCAATAGCTCCTGAACGCATCCTGGTGGTCTTGGGGTCAACGGCCCTTCCTGATCTATAATGCTCAGTGGGCCTCCTAATAATAAAATAAAATAATAAAATTGTCCCGGGATGTGCAATTCTATGTTTCAGTGTTTTGTCTCAACATTGGGGGAAGACTTACAAGAGGGGATACGTGTCTGTTTGTGCATGTGGCTGCTATTCCATAGTGGGCCACATGTGGGGTTGGTAAAGGTGTGTGGGCTGTGGGGGGCTTCTTCTGGGCTGGGCTGGTATGTGCAGAAGGAGGGGACACTTTCCCTGCACAGGCACCACCCTGGATAATCCTATCCAGTCTTCAAACTTGTCCACATGCTGGGGTCCCATAAAAGAGATTTGGCACCAACGGACCCAGCAGGGTAGCCCTGAGTGCCCCACCCAGTTTAGGAGATATTTGTGTTCCCATAGGATGGATGCATCTTTTCTGAGATCTCATCACAGGTAGCTACCCTTTCCTATGCCAAGTCCCGCCTCCAACCCTACCTGGCCTACCCTTCTTGCATGGGCCTACCCCACCTACTCCAATCAAAACTACCAGCTCGACTAGCCACGGTCACAGGGAGCCAAAGCTACTCTCAACAGGCATCTCAGTCACCCTTGACACTCTGGAACACAAGAGTGCAGGCTGTAGGGAGAAGACATTGGAGGCTGAGTCATGGGAAAAAGGCAGCCCTCCTGGCGTGAAAGTGAGTGCTTAGTGCACACACATTCTAGCCTGGGTCTGCCTCCTTCTCATCCGTAATCCTTCCTGGTAACTACCTCAGGTGCTGTCCTTCTCTATAGAATGAGGCAAAGCCCACTACACAGCTGGGTGGGTGTGCAGCGGTTTCCTCATGATGCCTTTCCCTTCCAGCCTGTGCTCTTGGAGAAAGTCACCTAGGTCAAGGCAAAAGTATTGAAACAGGTCAGAGAAGGAAGAAAGGATACTGCTGGGATTTCTCAGGGCTCCTGGAACAGTAAATGTCTTGACTAGTATGTGTATGGATCAGGGTGGGGGAGACCAACGAAAGAAGGAAAGGTCAAGGAGGTGGGGACAAAGGAAAGTGGATGCATACATGTCACAGGTCTTCTCTCATGGGCTCCCAAAGAATAAGATTCTGGGTGCAGGAGCACAAGAACTTCCTGGGCTAAGTGGAGTTCTCAGTGCTTCCCTGATGATGCTACTTTTGCTGGATCTCTTTCTTGGAGTTCAGCAGGCAAGTTTAAAGATGGGCCATACTTCTCTCGGGCGACCTCTGTGCACACCACCAGTCCCCTGCTCAGTCAAGGGAAGACACCAAAAGCCCAGCACTATTCATGACTCCATGCCTGTCCAATTATTGGTTCCCACTCCCATCCCCTTCCCGCATAAACATACAAGCTCCCCTGAGTCTTGTCCTAGCCCGAAAACAAATAAGAAACACATGTGAGAAAAAATAATTTCTAATTGGTGAACCATTTTCTTGGAGGGAGAAAGTCAAGAAAAAAAAAATTACCTCAACGTGCTCTGAAGGCACAACTTCTCTTATTTCATCATTTGAGCACAAACAGAGGTCTATGGTATTAGTATTCACAAAGAATCATCCAAAGAAATATCTCGTCAAAGAAACCTCAGGAAGCCAGGGCACCAAAAACCGGCAGCAGAGATAGCATGGTGAACCTGTCCACAAGATCAAGGATCTGATGAAAGAAAGCTTATGAACATTAAGGGTGAATGCTGGTAGTAAAAGGTTCACTCTAGGGAGTGTCTCCCCCTTGAGAGGTATCAGATCCTCTTCATCAGTCCCAGGATCCAACGATGTACAAGGCAAGGGAAACTGTAGAGGCAGTACTAGGCTCTGAGGAAAGGGTGGTGGCTAAGTCTGCCTCTTCTGGTTCTTCCTGTGGTTTTTTTTTTTTGAGTTGAAATCTCACTTGATCACCCAGACTGGAGTGTAGTGGCCACTCCCGGCCACTGCAGCCTCGACCTGCTGGGCTCCGGCAATCCTTCTACCTCAGCCTTCCGAGTAGCCGGAAGTACAAGCGCATGCTACCACGCCTGGCTGATTTTTGATTTCTTGTAGAGATGAGGTCTCACTGCCCAGACGGGTCTTGAACCCGCAGTCTCAGGCAATCCACACACCTCAGCCTCCCAAAGGCGCAGGATTACAGGCTGAGCCATGGAGCCCAGCACTTCCTGTGTTTTGAGTCCAGAACTAACGCCCCCCGACTAGGGGCATACTCTTCCTAGAAAGGGTGATTGTTTTTGGTTTGTGCAGACTTGAAATATACATGATGGGTTTGCCTGGATCGTCAGAGCTCCAGGGAGGCAGAAAGTGTGGGCTAGTAGGTGCGTTTGGAGGCGGATGGGGAGTAAGAGGTGTTGCTTGTTGCAGAAAATGAGGGAGAGGAAGAAAGGGGATGTTGAAGATTACCCGGGATTCTGAACCGGACTCAGGAGGATGAAGGGTCAGGGAAGTCAACAGGAACATTTTCAGGGCCAGTGGTGAATTCAGGGTTGTTGTCCCTTTTCTCTGGATGTCTGCAGCTCCGTGTGAGACCTCCATCCATGCAGGTCATGGGCAACCTCTAATATACCAGAGATGCCAAATCTCTCCATGTTCCCATGCCAGGAAGCCTCCACGTGGCCCATCTTAGTCTGGTTCTTGACACTGCACAAGCTTTCCCCTTCTCCCCACACCCCCCAACACCCATCCCAGGACCTGTACATCCAACAGCTGGACCCAAAACACGGGAGAAAGAAATTCGTGTTAGTGAACAATTTTATTTTCCAGGGTAGCTCAAG
>NW_007090347.1:0-872 GCF_000164805.1 Carlito syrichta
AACTTTTGCTTTTCTGCCAAAAATAAAAAAATGGCAGAGCAACTTTAGAAGATTTTTGGCAGTTGGTTACAAAGACAGTATAGTATTTTTATGTGATGTATTTAGCATATTCTTAGGTATTTACTCTATTGAATTAGAAAGTAATGTACACATTAAACCCTGCACACGAGTGTCTATCACAATTGTATTTATATTTGTCTAAACTAGAAGCAACCAAGATACACTTTAACATGTACATAGACAAAGCTGTGGTAAATCCATACAACAAAATATTTTTCATCAATACAACTAAATGAACTATCAAGCCAAAAAAGAACATTGAGGAACTTAAATTAATATGAAAAGCTTGACTAATGTATGATTCCAGTTTTATGGCATTCTGAAAATAATAATACAGTGAGTAAACAGCTCAGTGGTTAATAAGGTTTTGGCATGAGTTGGGTGGTTGCAAGTTAAATAAGTATAACAAAAGAGACTTTTAGGGTGACCAAATTATTCTGTATGATAGTATAATGATGAATTCAGAACACCATCACAGAAACAAACACCAGAATAATTTATGATCAAATATCTGTAGTTGACAAACAAAGTTCACAACTTTAACTCTACTCCTTGTCAGCTAAGCACCAAAATGGATTTTCTCAAACCATACTCAACCTCCAAATAAAAACAATATCAAGGTCATATTTCTGCCTAGCATGATACAATATCTTGTGTGCAACCAAAACACACTAACTCCTTTCTCATAAGAAGATATAAAGTCCTTGAATGATGTTTAGTCTTGTCCTTGATAGCCTATAACCTAACAGACTATAAAGTCAAAGCTTCTTATACTACATCATAAAGAAACAAGACAGAGGAGAGAACAAAGA
>NW_007090348.1:0-401 GCF_000164805.1 Carlito syrichta
GAGGTGAGTGGATTGCCTGAGCTCGCAGGTTCGAGACCCACCTGGGCAACTTGGTGAGACCTCATCTCTACAATAAAATCAAAAAATTAGTTGGGCATGGTAGCGTGCTCCTGTAGTTCCAGGTACTTGGAAGACTGAGGCAGAAGGATCACCGGAGCCCAGCAGGTCGAGGCTGCGGTGGCCGGGAGCAGCTACTGCGCTCCAGTCTGGGTGACAGAGTGAGACTCCAACTAAAAAAAAAATTAGCCAGACATGGTAGTGCGTGCCTGTAGTTCCAGCTACATGGAAGGCTGAGGTGGAAGGATCACCGGAGCCCCAGCAGGTTGACGCTAGGGTGGCCATGAGTGTGCCACTGCACTCTAGCCTGGGCAGTGGAGTGAGACTCCAACTCAAAAAAAAAA
>NW_007090349.1:0-342 GCF_000164805.1 Carlito syrichta
TGGCATCCCAGAGATTTTGGTAAGATGTTTCTTCATTTTCATTTGTTTCCAGGTACTCTTTTAATCTCTGTTTTGATTTCATCATTGATCCAGGAGTTGTTTAGCATCATGCTGATAGTGTCCATGGCTTTGTGGATTTTAGGGGGACTTTGTTGGTAATGATGTTTATTTTTATTCCACTGTGGTTCAAGAAGGTACATGGTAAAATTTTGGTTCTTTTAAATTTGCTTATACTTGATTTATGGCCAAGAATTTGGTCAATCTTAGAGTACATTCCATGTGGTGATGAGTAGAATGTATATTCTGTGGTCTTTGGATGGAGTGTTATGTAGGTATCAATTA
>NW_007090350.1:0-303 GCF_000164805.1 Carlito syrichta
TAAATGTAATTAAATACATCAACAGATGTCAAAACAAAAACCACATGATTATATCATTAGATGCAGAAGAAGCTTTTGATAAAATCCAGCATCGCTTCTTTATAACAACCCTCGAACATGTAGGCATATGGGGAACATACCTCAAAATAGTAGAAGCCATCTACAAGAAACCCACAGCAGCATACTCCTAAATGGACAAAAATTGGAACCATTTCCCCTGAAAACTGGAACAAGACAAGGATGCCCACTCTCACCCCTCCTGTTCAATATAGTATTGGAAGTCCTGGCTAGAACAATCAGAGA
>NW_007090351.1:0-409 GCF_000164805.1 Carlito syrichta
GCACTGCCGCGGCCTCCGTGGCGGCCATAGTATATCACACCACCCAGGCCGGAGGCGATCCACTTCAGTCCTTGAAGCCACTTCAGGGAAGATCTGCTGGGATCGCTGCCACCTTTCCTGCGACCCGAGACGTACTGCCCGCCGTAAGTCTCCTGCCGTCTGCCTTGAGGCAGGCAGCCATCTTGCCATCTTCAGCCTCTGCCGTCCCTGTCTGGCCCCACTCCCTCTTGGGGGAGCAGCTGAGATAGCACCACCTGCTGGTGATTCAAGGTAACAACACTGAAATGGGAGAAACAAGCTTGAAAAAGACATAGGCCAGAGTGGTGAACGGAGGGTGATCTGAACTGTCCTTCACAGCAGACCAGGGGCAACTGACCCTAACTGCAAACTAATTTTACCTGCTTGAAAA
>NW_007090352.1:0-330 GCF_000164805.1 Carlito syrichta
GTGTGCTGGCTAGCCAGCTGGTAAGCTAGTTAAGTCAGTGAGTTAAGTGAGCTGGCTAGCCAGCTGGCTAGCTAGGTGTCTAGCTAGTTAAGCCAGCTGGCTAGCCAGATGTCTATCTAGTTAAGTCAGCTAGTTAAGTCACCTAGTCAGCTGCCTAGCTAGATTGCTGGCAAGTAGGTTGTTGGCAAGATAAGCCAGCTGGTTAGCAGGCTGGTCAGGTAGGTGGCCTAGCTGGTTAATCAACTAGTTAAGTGCTGGTTAACCAGTTGCCTAGCTAGTTAAGTCACCTGGTTAAGTCAGTTGGCTAGCCAGCTCGCTAGCTGATTAAAA
>NW_007090353.1:0-446 GCF_000164805.1 Carlito syrichta
AAAATTACCTAATGGTACATTTCTCAGAATGCATCCCTGTTGTCAAGCAACACATGACTGTACTTGATGCAATTCATAATGAAACAAATAACTTTTGTGGAATTAAATAATAAAACAGAGACTCAGGATCAAAAAATAAACATCCATAAGACAGCCAACAAGCACTTGTAGGCTGCCTCTCACAGTATCTTCAAGAAAGAGCGGTCCATGAGAGAAGGTCCTCTAATCACAACCATCTGTTCACCATAGTTTTGTAGCACTGATGTTGCATACATTTCATGTATCTTCCATGAACTTCATGACAGTGCTGCTCATACGATACCCAAGAGAACACAGAAAGTAAATACTAAGGAATAAGATTGTAAGGTAGGGTTGAGTTTTGGAAAGTCCTGTAATGTCTAATATCTCAGCACTTCCTGCCAACAATTAGTTTTGGCTTCCTTGGA
>NW_007090354.1:0-307 GCF_000164805.1 Carlito syrichta
CAGATGCTGGAGAGGATGTGGTGAAAAGGGAACACTTCTACACTGTTGGTGGGAGTGTAAACTAGTGCAGCCTCTGTGGAAATCAGTGTGGCAATTGCTAAAAGCTCTAAAAATCGACCTTCCATATGATCGTGCAATCTGCCTACTGTGAATATACCCTGAAGAACTCAAATCACTCTATAAAAAAGATACCTGCATACGTATGTTTATCGCAGCATTGCTCACAATAGCAAGATCATGGAACCAGCCATGCTGTCCATCAAAAGAGGACTAGATTAAAAAAATGTGGTACATATACACAATGGAA
>NW_007090355.1:0-531 GCF_000164805.1 Carlito syrichta
CTCATTCTGCACTTCACCTTTGGAGAAGCGACGCACTGGCGCTTTCCCCACAGAATCCGATGCTGCCGCCCCATCCCGTGTCCTCTCGTCCCTCCCGCTCGCCCCGCAGCCCCGCCAGTGTCCTCGGCTTCTCTCTTGCCGTCTGGGGCCACCCGGGCCGGGTCTTCGCGCCCCCCCGTCAATGTCGCGAGTGACCTCTGCGGTTCTGCCCCGACACAAGACCTCGCCGCCGCCCCCGCGCCCGCCTCCAGGGCCGCCTCCTTCCCGAGTCCCTGCCCAGCGCCTTCCGGGACGTGCCCCGGCTTCCCTTCCCCAGCCGAGCCTCCCCCTCCTTCGTGGCCTGGCTGTGGGGTCCTGCTCTCCCTGCCCGTGCTCCGACCGTGGCCTGTCTACACCTTGTGACGCGTCCACTCTTCCTTTCTTTCTCTTTCCTTCTTTTCTTTCTGTCAGAGCCTCATTCTGTGGCCCGGGCTGGAGTGCAGTGGCACGCTCACGGCCCCCAGCCTCGACCTGCTGGGCTCTGGCGATCCC
>NW_007090356.1:0-370 GCF_000164805.1 Carlito syrichta
AAGTAGCTGGAACTACAGGCGCACGCTACCACGCCCAGCTAACTTTTTGATTTATTGTAGAGATGAGGTCTCGCCAAATTGCCCCGGTGGATCTTGAACTCGCGGGTTCAGGCAATCCTCTCGCCTCGGCCTCCCAAAGTGCTGGGATTACAGGCTGAGCCACCAAGCCCAGCCCAAGCCAATATCTTTTGGCTTCCATTCTTGTTCTCCCTTCCAGGCCTGGTGTCAACCGAGAAAGACTTCTCTCCCTATCCCCTCTTCCTTCCCACATCCCCTCAGCATTATAGGGAAGGGCTTAAGAATGTCAAGCCAGCCGGGCTCGGTGGCTCAGCCTATAATCCCAGCGCTTTGGGAGGCCGAGGTGAGTGGA
>NW_007090357.1:0-353 GCF_000164805.1 Carlito syrichta
TGAGTCACTTAAAGGGGCCGTGGCCCTTTTCCGTGTCCCGCAGGCCACGCCCCTGTTGGGAATCTCGGCCTCCACTGTGGGAGTGGGGGGAAGGAGGCCGGGAGAAGGGGGTGGAAGGGGAGGACGGTTCGCCCTCGGGGAGGGGAAGGGAAGGGGAGGTCGGCAGTGGAGGACGGAGGCGCGGGGAGGAGGGCGTGGGAGGCCGTGGCTGGAAGGAGGAGCCGAGGAGGGCTTGGCTCTCCAGGGAGGCCGGCTCTGCCCGCGCGCCCCGAGGGTCCGACGTCCTGGCTGCGCGGGTCGCGCTGGGCGGCCAGGGGCCCTGGGCCGGGGCCGGCCGCGCTGCCCACCTGGCC
>NW_007090358.1:0-323 GCF_000164805.1 Carlito syrichta
ATTAACCAGCTCGCCAGCTGGATAGCCAGCTGACTCAACTAGCTGACTTAACTAGTTAGATAGCTGGCTATTCAGCTGACTTAACTAGCTAGCCAATAACTAGCTAGCCAATAACTAGCTATTCACCTAGTTATGCAGTTGTCTAGCCAGCTCACTTAACACACTGACTCAACTAGGTAGCTAGCCGGCTAGCCAGCTGATTTAACTAGCTACTTAACTAGCCAGGTGGCCAGCCAGCTGACTTAACTTGCAGACTTAACCAGGTATCCAGCTGGCTAATCAGCTGATTAAAGTAGCGAGCTACCTAGCTAGCCAATTGGCTA
>NW_007090359.1:0-382 GCF_000164805.1 Carlito syrichta
AGGTGGTCGTAAATCCGGGCTTCCAGAACGCTGCTCGTTCCAGCATCTGTTCCCGGCTGGGCACAACAGCCGCCCGGCCGCCCTCGGGAGGAGCCTGGACACGTGGGGCCCTGGGCCGCGCTCCTAGCCAAGGGGAAAGGGGGTCTTGTGTAAAAACAGGAAATGGCCCAGGCTCGGTGGCTCAGCCTGTAACCCTGCACTTGGGAGGCCGAGGTGAGTGGATGGCCCGAGCCCGCGGGTTCGAGACCCGCCTGGGCAGCTTGGCGAGACCGCGTCTCTACAGTAAATCAAAAAAATGAGCCGGGCCTGGTAGCACGCGCCTCTAGTGCCAGCTACTCGGAAGGCTGAGGCGGAAGGATCGCCGGAGCCCAGCAGGGCGAGG
>NW_007090360.1:0-352 GCF_000164805.1 Carlito syrichta
AGAACATGTGATACTCAGATCTTTGCTTCTGTGAGAGATCACTCAGTATTATAAACTCTAATTCCATCCAGATTGCTGCAAAATTCATGATTTTGTCCTTTTTCATGGCCGTGTAATATTCCATTGTGTATTTGTACCACATTTTTTAATCCAGTTCTCTTTTGATGGACAACACAGTTGGTGCTATGATCTTGCTATTGTGAACAATCCTGCGATAAACATACATGTGCAGGTATCTTTTTTATAGAGTGATTTGAGTACTTCAGGATATATTCCCAGTAGGGGGATTGTGGGGTCATATGGAAGATTGATTTTTAGAACTTTTAGGAATCACCACACTGATTTCCACAGA
>NW_007090361.1:0-303 GCF_000164805.1 Carlito syrichta
CCATAAACGCCCACCTTCCTTATCTCAATGGCTCAACTTTCACCCCTAATCCTCCTTACTTCCCTCCTGCCTCCCGCTCTCAAGGCAAGCCACCCCTTACTGTCTGGCCTGGCCTCCATTACCGCTTCACCATCCATAAACTCTATACTTCAAATGGTATTTCCCAGGTAAAACACTTAGATATACAATCGTGCCTCATTGACAACTGCACATCCATTTCTCTTTCTCTAGAAAAGGTACACACACTCGATGACCCGGGTATCGCACTTGATGCATATGTCTGCCTAGTAGATGACCAAACCG
>NW_007090362.1:0-331 GCF_000164805.1 Carlito syrichta
TCCAGTCTGGGTGAGAGAGTGAGAGTCCAACAAAAAAAAAAAAAAAAAAAAATGTATGTAGGATCTCTCTGTATTTCTTTTTTTAAAAAATTATAAAGATGTGGGATACAATTCAGGGTTAGGTAAACAAACATTGATTATTCAGGTACCCTTGTTGATAAGGTATGCCCCTCCATCCCCTAGCAGTCTTCCTCAACTGCCAAACCCATCCCCTCCCTTACAGTTTCCCACTACTGCCAATCGCTTTCTTATAGTATTATAATTGTTCAAGGTCCACTTATGAGTGAGAAGATATGGTACTCTGTTCTTTTTTTTTTTTTTTTGAGTTGGA
>NW_007090363.1:0-327 GCF_000164805.1 Carlito syrichta
TAGAGATGAGGTCTCACCAAGTTGCTCAGGCAGGTCTCGAACCCGCGGGCTCAGGCAATCTACTCACCTTGGCCTCCCAAAGCGCGGGATTACAGTCTGAGCCACCGAGCCTGGCCTATTTTCAGTTTTACCTCTTTATTTCAAATTGATTGTTTGTTTTTTGAGTCGGGATCTCACTCTGTTGCCCAGGCTGGAGTGCAGGGGCTTGCTCATGGCCTCCATAGCCTTGACATATTGGGCCCAGGCAAGCCTTCCACCTCAGCCTTTCAAGTAGCTGGAACTACAGGTGTGCACTACCACGCCTGGCTAATTTTTTGATTTACTGTA
>NW_007090364.1:0-555 GCF_000164805.1 Carlito syrichta
CTTAACTCCTTATATATATATATATATATATATATATATATATATATATATATATATGTCTTCTAGAGGTCTAGGGTTAGTAACCTCCTGAACTTAAATAAAACAACATCGCTAGAGTCAAATTCAGAGTTATCTCTAGGCAGGTCAGTTAGTTTTACCTGTTTCATGATAAGGCAGGAGCAGCAACTGGGCTATTCTCTGACCTTTGTTAAACTGCACAGTTTTGCTAGGGGGAGCAACAAGCACCTGGATTTCTCTTGTGTAATCCAAATCCACCACTCCAGGAATAATGGAAATTTCTTGTAAAGACAAGGAACTTCTGCTTAATATTACACCCACTATTCCTTCTGGGAGAGGGCCCTTCTCCCATAAGAATTGGCGTTACCAGAATGTCCAGAGTTAATATTGATGTGGTGGAGGAACACAAGTTCAGTCCTGTACTTCCAGGGGTAGCTCATTGTTGATTTAAAAGATTACCATTTTTATGAAATTTAGATAGGCATTCTCTAGCTTAATGAAAGCCTTTTTGGCAATTGGGACTCAAAGTTTTTAGTC
>NW_007090365.1:0-311 GCF_000164805.1 Carlito syrichta
CAATTCAGGGTTAGGTATACAAATGTTCATTATGCAAGTACCCTTGTTGATGAGGTGTGTGCCCCACCTTCCCCAGGCAGATTCCCACTACTGCCAATCCTGCTTCCCTGCTCCCCTCCTGGCAGTTTCCTGCTACTGCCAATCCTTTTCTTATAGTATAACGATAATTGTTCAAGGTCCGCTTATGAGTGAGAACATGTGATACTCAGTTCTTTGTCTGTGAAAGATCACTCAGTATTATAGACTCTAAGTCCATTCAGGTTGCTGTGAAGTTCATGATTTTGTTCTTCTTTATGGCTGCGTAATATTCC
>NW_007090366.1:0-335 GCF_000164805.1 Carlito syrichta
ACTCACCTCAGCCTCCCAAAGGCACGGGATTACAGGCTGAGCCACCGAGCCCGGCCAGCAGATCCATCTTTATGCTCTTTTATTCTATGCTGTTTCCTCTCTAGGCCTCAATGGGAAGCTGTTGTTCCAGTGCCCTAATAGAAGTTTAAAAAGAAGAGAAGAAGGCCGAGGCGAGAGGATTGCCTAAACCCAGGGGTTTGAGACCAGCCTGGGCAACTTGGCAAGACCTCGTTGAGGAGCTCAAGGGCTATCTAGTTCATAATTGTGTGATAAAACTTGTTTTAAGTGTAGGTTGAAGCTTATTTTGAATGTATATTGAAACTTGTTTTTAAAAC
>NW_007090367.1:0-323 GCF_000164805.1 Carlito syrichta
AGGATCGCCGGAGCCCAGCAGGTCGAGGCTGAGGTGGCCGGAAGCGGCCACTGCACTCCATCTGGACGACAGAGTGAGACTCCAACTCAAAAAAATAAAAAATAAAAAAACAAAAAATAAATAAATAGAGTAAAAGGCGTGAACAGACACATCTCAAAGAAAGACTTAAAAGTGACCAACAACCAAATGAGAAAATATTCAACATCACTAATTATCAGAGAAATGCAAATCAAAACCACAATGAAGCCTGGCTCGGTGGCTCGGCCTGTAATCCCACACCTTTGGGAGTCTGAGGTGAGTGGATTGCCTGAGCCCGCGGGTTC
>NW_007090368.1:0-579 GCF_000164805.1 Carlito syrichta
ATTAGGAGAAATCACGGTATGCGAAATTGGCCGACATACAAATATCTTTCCACTGTGGTCCAGTTTGAATTGGGTCTATGCATTAGAATGTAAACCCACTTAATAGACAAATTAAGAAAATATCTCTAAACGGTATTAGTCTTAAAATTAACATATGTTGGGAGGTGGTATGTATTTACAGAAAATCTGGGCCAGGCATGGCGGCTCATGCCTCTAATCCCAGCACTTTGGGAGGCCCAGATGGGAGGATTGCTAGAGCCCAGGAGTTCGAGACCAGCCTGGACAACATAGCGATATCTTGTCTCTACAAAACATCAAAAAGATTAACCAGATGTGGTGGTGCACATCTGTAGTTCCAGCTACTCAGGACGCTGAGGCAGAAGGACAATCTTAACCTGGAAGTTACAAGTGAGCCATGATCGTGCTATTACACTCCAACCTGGGTGACAGAGTGAGACCTTTACGAGAAAGGAAGGAAGGGGAGGTGAGGGAGGAAAGGAAGGCAGGAAGAAAGAAAAAGAAGATCAGAGCTAAAAGAATTTGTCACTTACTGTGCAGTTTCAGAAACAAAAGTGATCA
>NW_007090369.1:0-301 GCF_000164805.1 Carlito syrichta
AGAAAGTATAGAACAAAAATAGAAGGTTTAAGCATGTCAAAAAATGGTATGAGCATGTCGAAAAATGGTATGGGTGTGTCAAACATGGTAGGTGAAAGTTTGTGAAAAGAAGTAAAAGAAATTATGTAAACACTCGAGGATACAAAAAAGGTTTAATTAGACCTCCCCCCCACTGTCTTTGTTACAAAAAAGCAAGGTTTTCGTTTCAAAATCATTGGACTATCATTTTGGCTAAATAAGTAACTTTTACAATAACTACTGTGATTTTGTGTTATAACATGCTTTTGAAAACTTTGCTACT
>NW_007090370.1:0-436 GCF_000164805.1 Carlito syrichta
TCTGTCCGCACCGAGCCGTGGGGCCTGCTGGGGTGCGCGTGGGCGGGCCAGGGCGGCTGTACCTCGTCCGTGTAGGCGAAGAAGAGGACGGCGATGGTGGTCTCGAGCAGGAACACCAGCAGCAGCATCACGAAGAACTGCGGGAGGGCGGCCGGTGACGCGGACCCCCACCCCCAGGCCGGACCACGTGCCGAGGGCCAGGGCCACACACCTCACAGGCACCTGGTGCGGCCAGGAGGCCCCAGCCAGGCCCTCCCTCCCGCGGCCCCCGGGCTGCTGCCCACCGCGCCTCGGGACTCTCGGCGGGTCCCAGGTCCAGGGTGCAGCCGTCAGGGCTTGATCAGCCCGAACGTCAGGGCCGAGCTGGCCTGGGCTCCCTCCACCCCTCAGGGTGACCCAGATGCCCCATGTGGGTACAAGTCCCATTCCCGAGGCC
>NW_007090371.1:0-332 GCF_000164805.1 Carlito syrichta
TAAAAACAAACATGATCCAACTATAAAAGCAAAAGAAAGACAACACACAAGCAAGAAGAATGACAACTCTGTAAGAACATTATGATAGGGATCAATTCTCACATTACAATAATTAGCTTGAATGTGAACGGACTAAATGCAACACTGAAAAAACATAGAATGGATAAAAATATCACCAGGCAACAATCTATTGCCTTCGAGAGACTCATCTCACTAGAAAGGACACTCACAGACTCAAAGTAAGAGGATGGGAAACAAATTTTCAGGTGAAGGGAACACAAAAGAAAGGAGGAGTCACGATCTTAATCTCAGACAAAATACCCTTTAAGCTA
>NW_007090372.1:0-325 GCF_000164805.1 Carlito syrichta
TTCCATATGACCCTGCAATCCCCCTACTGGGAATATACCTGGAAGAACTCAAATCACTCTGTAAAAAAGATACCTGCACATGTATGTTTATCACTGTGTTGTTCACAGTAGCAAGAACATGGAACCAATCGTGCTGCCTACCAAAGGAGGACTGGATTAAAAAACTGTGGTACATATACCCGATGGAATATGCAGCCATAAAAAAGAACAAAATCGCCGGACTCGGTGGCTCAGCCTGTAATCCTGCGCCTTTGGGAGGCTCAGGTGAGTGGACTGCCTGAGCCCACGGGTTCAAGACCCGCCTGGGCAGCGAGGCCTCATCTCT